>NW_027275272.1:0-63352 GCF_030028105.1 Mobula birostris
TACTACTTTTATGTCAAAGCATTCTATTCACTGTGAAATCAACTTTTTTGTCTTTATGTGCACAGCTATGAAACAACTTTCAGACATCTCAGAATCATGTGGGAAGTTAACCTATGGTGTTTCCATTAGGTTTGCAGTAAGTACTTTGGTGTAAAATTGAAATGCATACTATTTGTATTGTCGAAGCATTGCATGCACTGAGATAACAACTTTTTTGTGTTGATGTGTACAGCCATGAAACAGCTTTCAAACTACTCATAAACATGTGGGAAGTTAACCTAAGGTGTTTCCTTTAGGTTTGCAGTAAGTGCTTTGGAGTAAAATTGAAATGTATACTATTTGTATGTCTAAGCATTGCATGCTCTGAGATAACAACTTTTTTCTGTTGATGTGTACAGCCATGAAACAACTTTCAAACTACTCATAATCATGTGGAAAGTTAACCTAAGGTGTTTCCATTAGGTTTGCAGTAAGTGCTTTGGTGTAAAATTGAAATGTATACTACTTTTATGTTAAAGCATTCTATTCACTGAGAAAACAACTTTTTTGTCTTTATGTGCACAGCTATGAAACAACTTTCAGACATCTCAGAATCATATGGGAAGTTAATCTAAGTTGTTTCCATTAGGTTTGCAGTAAGTACTTTGGTGTAAAATTGAAATGTATACTATTTGTATTGTCTAAGCATTACATGCACTGAGATAACAACTTTTTTGTGTTGATGTGTACAGCCATGAATCAACTTTCAAACTACTCATAATCATGTGGGAAGTTAACCTAAGGTGTTTCCATTAGTTTGCAGTAAGTACTTTGGTGTAAAATTGAGATGTATACTACCTTAAAGTCAGAGCATAGTAGTACTGAGAAATTAACTTTTTTGTCTTGATGAAGTGAGGCATGAAACAACTTTAAACCTAGTCATACTCATCTGGGAAGTCAACCAAATCTGTTTGCATTAGGTTTGCAGTCAGGACTTTTGAGTACAATTGAAATGTATACTACTTTTATGTCAAAGCATTCTATTCACTGTGAAATCAACTTTTTTGTCTTTATGTGCACAGGTATGAAACAACTTTCAGACATCTCAGAATCATGTGGGAAGTTAACCTAAGTTGTTTCCATTAGGTTTGCAGTAAGTGCTTTGGTGTAAAATTGAAATGTATACTATTTGAATTGTCTAAGCATTGCATGCACTGAGATAACAACTTTTTTGTGTTGATGTGTACAGCCATGAAACAACTTTCAAACTACTCATAATCATGTGGAAAGTTGACCTAAGGTGTTTCCATTAGGTTTGCAGTAAGTGCTTTGGTGTAAAATTGAAATGTATACTATTTGTATTGTAAAAGCATTGCATGCACTGAGAAAACAACTTTTTTGTCTTGATGTGCACAGGTATGAAACAACTTTCAGACATCTCAGAATCATATGGGAAGTTAATCTAAGTTGTTTCCATTAGGTTTGCAGTAAGTACTTTGGTGTAAAATTGAAATGTATACTATTTGTATTGTCTAAGCATTACATGCACTGAGATAACAACTTTTTTGTGTTGATGTGTACAGCCATGAATCAACTTTCAAACTACTCATAATCATGTGGGAAGTTAACCTAAGGTGTTTCCATTAGTTTGCAGTAAGTACTTTGGTGTAAAATTGAGATGTATACTACCTTAATGTCAGAGCATAGTAGTACTGAGAAAGTAACTTTTTTGTCTTGATGAACTCAGGCATGAAAAACTTTAAACCTAGTCATACTCATCTGGGAAGTTAACCAAATCTGTTTGCATTAAGTTTGCAGTCAGGACTTTTGAGTACAATTGAAATGTATACTACTTTTATGTCAAATCATTCTACTCACTGTGAAATCAACTTTTTTGTCTTTATGTGCACAGGTATGAAACAACTTTCAGACATCTCAGAATCATGTGGGAAGTTAACTTAAAGTGTTTCCATTAGGTTTGCAGTAAGTGCTTTGGAGTAAAATTGAAATGTATACTATTTGTATTCTTTAAGCACTGCATGCACTGAGATAACAACTTTTTTGTGTTGATGTGTACAGGCATGAAACAACTTTCAAACTACTCATAATCATGTGGAAAGTTAACCTAAAGTGTTTCCATTAGGTTTGCAGTAAGTGCTTTGGTGTAAAATTGAAATGTATACTACTTTTATGTCAAAGCATTCTATTCACTGTGAAATCAACTTTTTTTGTCTTTATGTGTAAGCTATGAAACAACTTTCAGACATCTCAGAATCATGTGGGAAGTTAACCTATGGTGTTTCCATTAGGTTTTCAGTAAGTGCTTTGGAGTAAAATTGAAATGTATACTATCTGTATTGTCTAAGCATTGCATGCACTGAGATAACAACTTTTTTGTGTTGATGTGTACAGCCATGAAACAACTTTCAAACTACTCATAATCATGTGGGAAGTTAACCTAAGGTGTTTCCATTAGTTTGCAGTAAGTACTTTGGTGTAAAATTGAGATGTATACTGCCTTAAATTCAGAGCATAGTAGTACTGAGAAATTAACTTTTTTGTCTTGATGAACTGAGGCATGAAACAACTTTAAACCTAGTCATACTCATCTGGGAAGTCAACCAAATCTGTTTGCATTAGGTTTGCAGTCAGGACTTTTGAGTACAATTGAATTGTATACTACTTTTATGTCAAAGCATTCTATTCACTGTGAAATCAACTTTTTTGTCTTTATGTGCACAGCTATGAAACAACTTTCAGACATCTCAGAATCATGTGGAAGTTAACCTATGGTGTTTCCATTAGGTTTGCAGTAAGTACTTTGGTGTAAAATTGAAATGCATACTATTTGTATTGTCGAAGCATTGCATGCACTGAGATAACAACTTTTTTGTGTTGATGTGTACAGCCATGAAACAACTTTCAAACTACTCATAATCATGTGGGAAGTTAACCTAAGGTGTTTCCATTAGTTTGCAGTAAGTACTTTGGTGTAAAATTGAGATGTATACTACCTTAAAGTCAGAGCATAGTCGTACTGAGAAATTAACTTTTTTGTCTTGATGAAGTGAGGCATGAAACAACTTTAAACCTAGTCATACTCATCTGGGAAGTCAACCAAATCTGTTTGCATTAGGTTTGCAGTCAGGACTTTTGAGTACAATTGAAATGTATACTACTTTTATGTCAAAGCATTCTATTCACTGTGAAATCAACTTTTTTGTCTTTATGTGCACAGGTATGAAACAACTTTCAGACATCTCAGAATCATGTGGGAAGTTAAATTAAAGTGTTTCCATTAGGTTTGCAGTAAGTACTTTGGAGTAATATTGAAATGTATACTATTTGTATTGTTTAAGCACTGCATGCACTGAGATAACAACTTTTTTGTGTTGATGTGTACAGCCATGAAACAACTTTCAAACTACTCATAATCATGTGGAAAGTTAACCTAAAGTGTTTCATTAGGTTTGCAGTAAGTGTTTTGGTGTAAAATTGAATTGTATACTACTTTTATGTCAAAGCATTCTATTCACTGTGAAATCAACTTTTTTGTCTTTATGTGCACAGCTATGAAACAACTTTCAGACATCTCAGAATCATGTGGGAAGTTAAACTATGGTGTTTCCATTAGGTTTGCAGTAAGTACTTTGGTGTAAAATTGAAATGCATACTATTTGTATTGTCGAAGCATTGCATGCACTGAGATAACAACTTTTTTGTGTTGATGTGTACAGCCATGATACAACTTTCAAACTACTCATAATCATGTGGGAAGTTAACCTAAGGTGTTTCCATTAGTTTGCAGTAAGTACTTTGGTGTAAAATTGAGATGTATACTACCTTAAAGTCAGAGCATAGTAGTACTGAGAAATTAACTTTTTTGTCTTGATGAACTGAGGCATGAAACAACTTTAAACCTAGTCATACTCATCTGGGAAGTCAACCAAATCTGTTTGCATTAGGTTTGCAGTCAGGACTTTTGAGTACAATTGAAATGTATACTACTTTTATGTCAAAGCATTCTATTCACTGTGAAATCAACTTTTTTGTCTTTATGTGCACAGCTATGAAACAACTTTCAGACATCTCAGAATCATGTGGGAAGTTAACCTAAGTTGTTTCCATTAGGTTTGCAGTAAGTGCTTTGGTGTAAAATTGAAATGTATACTATTTGAATTGTCTAAGCATTGCATGCACTGAGATAACAACTTTTTTGTGTTGATGTGTACAGCCATGAAACAACTTTCAAACTACTCATAATCATGTGGAAAGTTGACCTAAGGTGTTTCCATTAGGTTTGCAGTAAGTGCTTTGGTGTAAAATTGAAATGTATACTATTTGTATTGTAAAAGCATTGCATGCACTGAGAAAACAACTTTTTTTGTCTTGATGTGCACAGGTATGAAACAACTTTCAGACATCTCAGAATCATATGGGAAGTTAATCTAAGTTGTTTCCATTAGGTTTGCAGTAAGTACTTTGGTGTAAAATTGAAATGTATACTATTTGTATTGTCTAAGCATTACATGCACTGAGATAACAACTTTTTTGTGTTGATGTGTACAGCCATGAATCAACTTTCAAACTACTCATAATCATGTGGGAAGTTAACCTAAGGTGTTTCCATTAGTTTGCAGTAAGTACTTTGGTGTAAAATTGAGATGTATACTACCTTAAATTCAGAGCATAGTAGTACTGAGAAATTAACTTTTTTGTCTTGATGAACTGAGGCATGAAACAACTTTAAACCTAGTCATACTCATCTGGGAAGTCAACCAAATCTGTTTGCATTAGGTTTGCAGTCAGGACTTTTGAGTACAATTGAATTGTATACTACTTTTATGTCAAAGCATTCTATTCACTGTGAAATCAACTTTTTTGTCTTTATGTGCACAGCTATGAAACAACTTTCAGACATCTCAGAATCATGTGGGAAGTTAACCTATGGTGTTTCCATTAGGTTTGCAGTAAGTACTTTGGTGTAAAATTGAAATGCATACTATTTGTATTGTCGAAGCATTGCATGCACTGAGATAACAACTTTTTTGTGTTGATGTGTACAGCCATGAAACAGCTTTCAAACTACTCATAAACATGTGGGAAGTTAACCTAAGGTGTTTCCTTTAGGTTTGCAGTAAGTGCTTTGGAGTAAAATTGAAATGTATACTATTTGTATTGTCTAAGCATTGCATGCTCTGAGATAACAACTTTTTTCTGTTGATGTGTACAGCCATGAAACAACTTTCAAACTACTCATAATCATGTGGAAAGTTAACCTAAGGTGTTTCCATTAGGTTTGCAGTAAGTGCTTTGGTGTAAAATTGAAATGTATACTACTTTTATGTTAAAGCATTCTATTCACTGAGAAAACAACTTTTTTGTCTTTATGTGCACAGCTATGAAACAACTTTCAGACATCTCAGAATCATATGGGAAGTTAATCTAAGTTGTTTCCATTAGGTTTGCAGTAAGTACTTTGGTGTAAAATTGAAATGTATACTATTTGTATTGTCTAAGCATTACATGCACTGAGATAACAACTTTTTTGTGTTGATGTGTACAGCCATGAATCAACTTTCAAACTACTCATAATCATGTGGGAAGTTAACCTAAGGTGTTTCCATTAGTTTGCAGTAAGTACTTTGGTGTAAAATTGAGATGTATACTACCTTAAAGTCAGAGCATAGTAGTACTGAGAAATTAACTTTTTTGTCTTGATGAAGTGAGGCATGAAACAACTTTAAACCTAGTCATACTCATCTGGGAAGTCAACCAAATCTGTTTGCATTAGGTTTGCAGTCAGGACTTTTGAGTACAATTGAAATGTATACTACTTTTATGTCAAAGCATTCTATTCACTGTGAAATCAACTTTTTTGTCTTTATGTGCACAGGTATGAAACAACTTTCAGACATCTCAGAATCATGTGGGAAGTTAACCTATGGTGTTTCCATTAGGTTTGCAGTAAGTACTTTGGTGTAAAATTGAAATGCATACTATTTGTATTGTCGAAGCATTGCATGCACTGAGATAACAACTTTTTTGTGTTGATGTGTACAGCCATGAAACAACTTTCAAACTACTCATAATCATGTGGGAAGTTAACCTAAGGTGTTTCCATTAGTTTGCAGTAAGTACTTTGGTGTAAAATTGAGATGTATACTACCTTAAAGTCAGAGCATAGTCGTACTGAGAAATTAACTTTTTTGTCTTGATGAAGTGAGGCATGAAACAACTTTAAACCTAGTCATACTCATCTGGGAAGTCAACCAAATCTGTTTGCATTAGGTTTGCAGTCAGGACTTTTGAGTACAATTGAAATGTATACTACTTTTATGTCAAAGCATTCTATTCACTGTGAAATCAACTTTTTTGTCTTTATGTGCACAGGTATGAAACAACTTTCAGACATCTCAGAATCATGTGGGAAGTTAAATTAAAGTGTTTCCATTAGGTTTGCAGTAAGTACTTTGGAGTAATATTGAAATGTATACTATTTGTATTGTTTAAGCACTGCATGCACTGAGATAACAACTTTTTTGTGTTGATGTGTACAGCCATGAAACAACTTTCAAACTACTCATAATCATGTGGAAAGTTAACCTAAAGTGTTTCCATTAGGTTTGCAGTAAGTGTTTTGGTGTAAAATTGAATTGTATACTACTTTTATGTCAAAGCATTCTATTCACTGTGAAATCAACTTTTTTGTCTTTATGTGCACAGCTATGAAACAACTTTCAGACATCTCAGAATCATGTGGGAAGTTAAACTATGGTGTTTCCATTAGGTTTGCAGTAAGTACTTTGGTGTAAAATTGAAATGCATACTATTTGTATTGTCGAAGCATTGCATGCACTGAGATAACAACTTTTTTGTGTTGATGTGTACAGCCATGATACAACTTTCAAACTACTCATAATCATGTGGGAAGTTAACCTAAGGTGTTTCCATTAGTTTGCAGTAAGTACTTTGGTGTAAAATTGAGATGTATACTACCTTAAAGTCAGAGCATAGTAGTACTGAGAAATTAACTTTTTTGTCTTGATGAACTGAGGCATGAAACAACTTTAAACCTAGTCATACTCATCTGGGAAGTCAACCAAATCTGTTTGCATTAGGTTTGCAGTCAGGACTTTTGAGTACAATTGAAATGTATACTACTTTTATGTCAAAGCATTCTATTCACTGTGAAATCAACTTTTTTGTCTTGATGTGCACAGCTATGAAACAACTTTCAGACATCTCAGAATCATGTGGGAAGTTAACCTAAGTTGTTTCCATTAGGTTTGCAGTAAGTGCTTTGGTGTAAAATTGAAATGTATACTATTTGAATTGTCTAAGCATTGCATGCACTGAGATAACAACTTTTTTGTGTTGATGTGTACAGCCATGAAACAACTTTCAAACTACTCATAATCATGTGGAAAGTTGACCTAAGGTGTTTCCATTAGGTTTGCAGTAAGTGCTTTGGTGTAAAATTGAAATGTATACTATTTGTATTGTAAAAGCATTGCATGCACTGAGAAAACAACTTTTTTGTCTTGATGTGCACAGGTATGAAACAACTTTCAGACATCTCAGAATCATATGGGAAGTTAATCTAAGTTGTTTCCATTAGGTTTGCAGTAAGTACTTTGGTGTAAAATTGAAATGTATACTATTTGTATTGTCTAAGCATTACATGCACTGAGATAACAACTTTTTTGTGTTGATGTGTACAGCCATGAATCAACTTTCAAACTACTCATAATCATGTGGGAAGTTAACCTAAGGTGTTTCCATTAGTTTGCAGTAAGTACTTTGGTGTAAAATTGAGATGTATACTACCTTAAATTCAGAGCATAGTAGTACTGAGAAATTAACTTTTTTGTCTTGATGAACTGAGGCATGAAACAACTTTAAACCTAGTCATACTCATCTGGGAAGTCAACCAAATCTGTTTGCATTAGGTTTGCAGTCAGGACTTTTGAGTACAATTGAATTGTATACTACTTTTATGTCAAAGCATTCTATTCACTGTGAAATCAACTTTTTTGTCTTTATGTGCACAGCTATGAAACAACTTTCAGACATCTCAGAATCATGTGGGAAGTTAACCTATGGTGTTTCCATTAGGTTTGCAGTAAGTACTTTGGTGTAAAATTGAAATGCATACTATTTGTATTGTCGAAGCATTGCATGCACTGAGATAACAACTTTTTTGTGTTGATGTGTACAGCCATGAAACAGCTTTCAAACTACTCATAAACATGTGGGAAGTTAACCTAAGGTGTTTCCTTTAGGTTTGCAGTAAGTGCTTTGGAGTAAAATTGAAATGTATACTATTTGTATTGTCTAAGCATTGCATGCTCTGAGATAACAACTTTTTTCTGTTGATGTGTACAGCCATGAAACAACTTTCAAACTACTCATAATCATGTGGAAAGTTAACCTAAGGTGTTTCCATTAGGTTTGCAGTAAGTGCTTTGGTGTAAAATTGAAATGTATACTACTTTTATGTTAAAGCATTCTATTCACTGAGAAAACAACTTTTTTGTCTTTATGTGCACAGCTATGAAACAACTTTCAGACATCTCAGAATCATATGGGAAGTTAATCTAAGTTGTTTCCATTAGGTTTGCAGTAAGTACTTTGGTGTAAAATTGAAATGTATACTATTTGTATTGTCTAAGCATTACATGCACTGAGATAACAACTTTTTTGTGTTGATGTGTACAGCCATGAATCAACTTTCAAACTACTCATAATCATGTGGGAAGTTAACCTAAGGTGTTTCCATTAGTTTGCAGTAAGTACTTTGGTGTAAAATTGAGATGTATACTACCTTAAAGTCAGAGCATAGTAGTACTGAGAAATTAACTTTTTTGTCTTGATGAAGTGAGGCATGAAACAACTTTAAACCTAGTCATACTCATCTGGGAAGTCAACCAAATCTGTTTGCATTAGGTTTGCAGTCAGGACTTTTGAGTACAATTGAAATGTATACTACTTTTATGTCAAAGCATTCTATTCACTGTGAAATCAACTTTTTTGTCTTTATGTGCACAGGTATGAAACAACTTTCAGACATCTCAGAATCATGTGGGAAGTTAACCTAAGTTGTTTCCATTAGGTTTGCAGTAAGTGCTTTGGTGTAAAATTGAAATGTATACTATTTGAATTGTCTAAGCATTGCATGCACTGAGATAACAACTTTTTTGTGTTGATGTGTACAGCCATGAAACAACTTTCAAACTACTCATAATCATGTGGAAAGTTGACCTAAGGTGTTTCCATTAGGTTTGCAGTAAGTGCTTTGGTGTAAAATTGAAATGTATACTATTTGTATTGTAAAAGCATTGCATGCACTGAGAAAACAACTTTTTTGTCTTGATGTGCACAGGTATGAAACAACTTTCAGACATCTCAGAATCATATGGGAAGTTAATCTAAGTTGTTTCCATTAGGTTTGCAGTAAGTACTTTGGTGTAAAATTGAAATGTATACTATTTGTATTGTCTAAGCATTACATGCACTGAGATAACAACTTTTTTGTGTTGATGTGTACAGCCATGAATCAACTTTCAAACTACTCATAATCATGTGGGAAGTTAACCTAAGGTGTTTCCATTAGTTTGCAGTAAGTACTTTGGTGTAAAATTGAGATGTATACTACCTTAATGTCAGAGCATAGTAGTACTGAGAAAGTAACTTTTTTGTCTTGATGAACTCAGGCATGAAAAACTTTAAACCTAGTCATACTCATCTGGGAAGTTAACCAAATCTGTTTGCATTAAGTTTGCAGTCAGGACTTTTGAGTACAATTGAAATGTATACTACTTTTATGTCAAATCATTCTACTCACTGTGAAATCAACTTTTTTGTCTTTATGTGCACAGGTATGAAACAACTTTCAGACATCTCAGAATCATGTGGGAAGTTAACTTAAAGTGTTTCCATTAGGTTTGCAGTAAGTGCTTTGGAGTAAAATTGAAATGTATACTATTTGTATTGTTTAAGCACTGCATGCACTGAGATAACAACTTTTTTGTGTTGATGTGTACAGGCATGAAACAACTTTCAAACTACTCATAATCATGTGGAAAGTTAACCTAAAGTGTTTCCATTAGGTTTGCAGTAAGTGCTTTGGTGTAAAATTGAAATGTATACTACTTTTATGTCAAAGCATTCTATTCACTGTGAAATCAACTTTTTTGTCTTTATGTGTAAGCTATGAAACAACTTTCAGACATCTCAGAATCATGTGGGAAGTTAACCTATGGTGTTTCCATTAGGTTTTCAGTAAGTGCTTTGGAGTAAAATTGAAATGTATACTATCTGTATTGTCTAAGCATTGCATGCACTGAGATAACAACTTTTTTGTGTTGATGTGTACAGCCATGAAACAACTTTCAAACTACTCATAATCATGTGGGAAGTTAACCTAAGGTGTTTCCATTAGTTTGCAGTAAGTACTTTGGTGTAAAATTGAGATGTATACTGCCTTAAATTCAGAGCATAGTAGTACTGAGAAATTAACTTTTTTGTCTTGATGAACTGAGGCATGAAACAACTTTAAACCTAGTCATACTCATCTGGGAAGTCAACCAAATCTGTTTGCATTAGGTTTGCAGTCAGGACTTTTGAGTACAATTGAATTGTATACTACTTTTATGTCAAAGCATTCTATTCACTGTGAAATCAACTTTTTTGTCTTTATGTGCACAGCTATGAAACAACTTTCAGACATCTCAGAATCATGTGGGAAGTTAACCTATGGTGTTTCCATTAGGTTTGCAGTAAGTACTTTGGTGTAAAATTGAAATGCATACTATTTGTATTGTCGAAGCATTGCATGCACTGAGATAACAACTTTTTTGTGTTGATGTGTACAGCCATGAAACAACTTTCAAACTACTCATAATCATGTGGGAAGTTAACCTAAGGTGTTTCCATTAGTTTGCAGTAAGTACTTTGGTGTAAAATTGAGATGTATACTACCTTAAAGTCAGAGCATAGTCGTACTGAGAAATTAACTTTTTTGTCTTGATGAAGTGAGGCATGAAACAACTTTAAACCTAGTCATACTCATCTGGGAAGTCAACCAAATCTGTTTGCATTAGGTTTGCAGTCAGGACTTTTGAGTACAATTGAAATGTATACTACTTTTATGTCAAAGCATTCTATTCACTGTGAAATCAACTTTTTTGTCTTTATGTGCACAGGTATGAAACAACTTTCAGACATCTCAGAATCATGTGGGAAGTTAAATTAAAGTGTTTCCATTAGGTTTGCAGTAAGTACTTTGGAGTAATATTGAAATGTATACTATTTGTATTGTTTAAGCACTGCATGCACTGAGATAACAACTTTTTTGTGTTGATGTGTACAGCCATGAAACAACTTTCAAACTACTCATAATCATGTGGAAAGTTAACCTAAAGTGTTTCCATTAGGTTTGCAGTAAGTGTTTTGGTGTAAAATTGAATTGTATACTACTTTTATGTCAAAGCATTCTATTCACTGTGAAATCAACTTTTTTGTCTTTATGTGCACAGCTATGAAACAACTTTCAGACATCTCAGAATCATGTGGGAAGTTAAACTATGGTGTTTCCATTAGGTTTGCAGTAAGTACTTTGGTGTAAAATTGAAATGCATACTATTTGTATTGTCGAAGCATTGCATGCACTGAGATAACAACTTTTTTGTGTTGATGTGTACAGCCATGATACAACTTTCAAACTACTCATAATCATGTGGGAAGTTAACCTAAGGTGTTTCCATTAGTTTGCAGTAAGTACTTTGGTGTAAAATTGAGATGTATACTACCTTAAAGTCAGAGCATAGTAGTACTGAGAAATTAACTTTTTTGTCTTGATGAACTGAGGCATGAAACAACTTTAAACCTAGTCATACTCATCTGGGAAGTCAACCAAATCTGTTTGCATTAGGTTTGCAGTCAGGACTTTTGAGTACAATTGAAATGTATACTACTTTTATGTCAAAGCATTCTATTCACTGTGAAATCAACTTTTTTGTCTTTATGTGCACAGCTATGAAACAACTTTCAGACATCTCAGAATCATGTGGGAAGTTAACCTAAGTTGTTTCCATTAGGTTTGCAGTAAGTGCTTTGGTGTAAAATTGAAATGTATACTATTTGAATTGTCTAAGCATTGCATGCACTGAGATAACAACTTTTTTGTGTTGATGTGTACAGCCATGAAACAACTTTCAAACTACTCATAATCATGTGGAAAGTTGACCTAAGGTGTTTCCATTAGGTTTGCAGTAAGTGCTTTGGTGTAAAATTGAAATGTATACTATTTGTATTGTAAAAGCATTGCATGCACTGAGAAAACAACTTTTTTGTCTTGATGTGCACAGGTATGAAACAACTTTCAGACATCTCAGAATCATATGGGAAGTTAATCTAAGTTGTTTCCATTAGGTTTGCAGTAAGTACTTTGGTGTAAAATTGAAATGTATACTATTTGTATTGTCTAAGCATTACATGCACTGAGATAACAACTTTTTTGTGTTGATGTGTACAGCCATGAATCAACTTTCAAACTACTCATAATCATGTGGGAAGTTAACCTAAGGTGTTTCCATTAGTTTGCAGTAAGTACTTTGGTGTAAAATTGAGATGTATACTACCTTAAATTCAGAGCATAGTAGTACTGAGAAATTAACTTTTTTGTCTTGATGAACTGAGGCATGAAACAACTTTAAACCAAGTCATACTCATCTGGGAAGTCAACCAAATCTGTTTGCATTAGGTTTGCAGTCAGGACTTTTGAGTACAATTGAATTGTATACTACTTTTATGTCAAAGCATTCTATTCACTGTGAAATCAACTTTTTTGTCTTTATGTGCACAGCTATGAAACAACTTTCAGACATCTCAGAATCATGTGGGAAGTTAACCTATGGTGTTTCCATTAGGTTTGCAGTAAGTACTTTGGTGTAAAATTGAAATGCATACTATTTGTATTGTCGAAGCATTGCATGCACTGAGATAACAACTTTTTTGTGTTGATGTGTACAGCCATGAAACAGCTTTCAAACTACTCATAAACATGTGGGAAGTTAACCTAAGGTGTTTCCTTTAGGTTTGCAGTAAGTGCTTTGGAGTAAAATTGAAATGTATACTATTTGTATTGTCTAAGCATTGCATGCTCTGAGATAACAACTTTTTTCTGTTGATGTGTACAGCCATGAAACAACTTTCAAACTACTCATAATCATGTGGAAAGTTAACCTAAGGTGTTTCCATTAGGTTTGCAGTAAGTGCTTTGGTGTAAAATTGAAATGTATACTACTTTTATGTTAAAGCATTCTATTCACTGAGAAAACAACTTTTTTGTCTTTATGTGCACAGCTATGAAACAACTTTCAGACATCTCAGAATCATATGGGAAGTTAATCTAAGTTGTTTCCATTAGGTTTGCAGTAAGTACTTTGGTGTAAAATTGAAATGTATACTATTTGTATTGTCTAAGCATTACATGCACTGAGATAACAACTTTTTTGTGTTGATGTGTACAGCCATGAATCAACTTTCAAACTACTCATAATCATGTGGGAAGTTAACCTAAGGTGTTTCCATTAGTTTGCAGTAAGTACTTTGGTGTAAAATTGAGATGTATACTACCTTAAAGTCAGAGCATAGTAGTACTGAGAAATTAACTTTTTTGTCTTGATGAAGTGAGGCATGAAACAACTTTAAACCTAGTCATACTCATCTGGGAAGTCAACCAAATCTGTTTGCATTAGGTTTGCAGTCAGGACTTTTGAGTACAATTGAAATGTATACTACTTTTATGTCAAAGCATTCTATTCACTGTGAAATCAACTTTTTTGTCTTTATGTGCACAGGTATGAAACAACTTTCAGACATCTCAGAATCATGTGGGAAGTTAACCTAAGTTGTTTCCATTAGGTTTGCAGTAAGTGCTTTGGTGTAAAATTGAAATGTATACTATTTGAATTGTCTAAGCATTGCATGCACTGAGATAACAACTTTTTTGTGTTGATGTGTACAGCCATGAAACAACTTTCAAACTACTCATAATCATGTGGAAAGTTGACCTAAGGTGTTTCCATTAGGTTTGCAGTAAGTGCTTTGGTGTAAAATTGAAATGTATACTATTTGTATTGTAAAAGCATTGCATGCACTGAGAAAACAACTTTTTTGTCTTGATGTGCACAGGTATGAAACAACTTTCAGACATCTCAGAATCATATGGGAAGTTAATCTAAGTTGTTTCCATTAGGTTTGCAGTAAGTACTTTGGTGTAAAATTGAAATGTATACTATTTGTATTGTCTAAGCATTACATGCACTGAGATAACAACTTTTTTGTGTTGATGTGTACAGCCATGAATCAACTTTCAAACTACTCATAATCATGTGGGAAGTTAACCTAAGGTGTTTCCATTAGTTTGCAGTAAGTACTTTGGTGTAAAATTGAGATGTATACTACCTTAATGTCAGAGCATAGTAGTACTGAGAAAGTAACTTTTTTGTCTTGATGAACTCAGGCATGAAAAACTTTAAACCTAGTCATACTCATCTGGGAAGTTAACCAAATCTGTTTGCATTAAGTTTGCAGTCAGGACTTTTGAGTACAATTGAAATGTATACTACTTTTATGTCAAATCATTCTACTCACTGTGAAATCAACTTTTTTGTCTTTATGTGCACAGGTATGAAACAACTTTCAGACATCTCAGAATCATGTGGGAAGTTAACTTAAAGTGTTTCCATTAGGTTTGCAGTAAGTGCTTTGGAGTAAAATTGAAATGTATACTATTTGTATTGTTTAAGCACTGCATGCACTGAGATAACAACTTTTTTGTGTTGATGTGTACAGGCATGAAACAACTTTCAAACTACTCATAATCATGTGGAAAGTTAACCTAAAGTGTTTCCATTAGGTTTGCAGTAAGTGCTTTGGTGTAAAATTGAAATGTATACTACTTTTATGTCAAAGCATTCTATTCACTGTGAAATCAACTTTTTTGTCTTTATGTGTAAGCTATGAAACAACTTTCAGACATCTCAGAATCATGTGGGAAGTTAACCTATGGTGTTTCCATTAGGTTTGCAGTAAGTGCTTTGGAGTAAAATTGAAATGTATACTATCTGTATTGTCTAAGCATTGCATGCACTGAGATAACAACTTTTTTGTGTTGATGTGTACAGCCATGAAACAACTTTCAAACTACTCATAATCATGTGGCAAGTTAACCTAAGGTGTTTCCATTAGTTTGCAGTAAGTACTTTGGTGTAAAATTGAGATGTATACTACCTTAAATTCAGAGCATAGTAGTACTGAGAAATTAACTTTTTTGTCTTGATGAACTGAGGCATGAAACAACTTTAAACCTAGTCATACTCATCTGGGAAGTCAACCAAATCTGTTTGCATTAGGTTTGCAGTCAGGACTTTTGAGTACAATTGAATTGTATACTACTTTTATGTCAAAGCATTCTATTCACTGTGAAATCAACTTTTTTGTCTTTATGTGCACAGCTATGAAACAACTTTCAGACATCTCAGAATCATGTGGGAAGTTAACCTATGGTGTTTCCATTAGGTTTGCAGTAAGTACTTTGGTGTAAAATTGAAATGCATACTATTTGTATTGACGAAGCATTGCATGCACTGAGATAACAACTTTTTTGTGTTGATGTGTACAGCCATGAAACAACTTTCAAACTACTCATAATCATGTGGGAAGTTAACCTAAGGTGTTTCCATTAGTTTGCAGTAAGTACTTTGGTGTAAAATTGAGATGTATACTACCTTAAAGTCAGAGCATAGTCGTACTGAGAAATTAACTTTTTTGTCTTGATGAAGTGAGGCATGAAACAACTTTAAACCTAGTCATACTCATCTGGGAAGTCAACCAAATCTGTTTGCATTAGGTTTGCAGTCAGGACTTTTGAGTACAATTGAAATGTATACTACTTTTATGTCAAAGCATTCTATTCACTGTGAAATCAACTTTTTTGTCTTTATGTGCACAGGTATGAAACAACTTTCAGACATCTCAGAATCATGTGGGAAGTTAAATTAAAGTGTTTCCATTAGGTTTGCAGTAAGTGCTTTGGAGTAATATTGAAATGTATACTATTTGTATTGTTTAAGCACTGCATGCACTGAGATAACAACTTTTTTGTGTTGATGTGTACAGCCATGAAACAACTTTCAAACTACTCATAATCATGTGGAAAGTTAACCTAAAGTGTTTCCATTAGGTTTGCAGTAAGTGTTTTGGTGTAAAATTGAATTGTATACTACTTTTATGTCAAAGCATTCTATTCACTGTGAAATCAACTTTTTTGTCTTTATGTGCACAGCTATGAAACAACTTTCAGACATCTCAGAATCATGTGGGAAGTTAAACTATGGTGTTTCCATTAGGTTTGCAGTAAGTACTTTGGTGTAAAATTGAAATGCATACTATTTGTATTGTCGAAGCATTGCATGCACTGAGATAACAACTTTTTTGTGTTGATGTGTACAGCCATGATACAACTTTCAAACTACTCATAATCATGTGGGAAGTTAACCTAAGGTGTTTCCATTAGTTTGCAGTAAGTACTTTGGTGTAAAATTGAGATGTATACTACCTTAAAGTCAGAGCATAGTAGTACTGAGAAATTAACTTTTTTGTCTTGATGAACTGAGGCATGAAACAACTTTAAACCTAGTCATACTCATCTGGGAAGTCAACCAAATCTGTTTGCATTAGGTTTGCAGTCAGGACTTTTGAGTACAATTGAAATGTATACTACTTTTATGTCAAAGCATTCTATTCACTGTGAAATCAACTTTTTTGTCTTTATGTGCACAGCTATGAAACAACTTTCAGACATCTCAGAATCATGTGGGAAGTTAACCTAAGTTGTTTCCATTAGGTTTGCAGTAAGTGCTTTGGTGTAAAATTGAAATGTATACTATTTGAATTGTCTAAGCATTGCATGCACTGAGATAACAACTTTTTTGTGTTGATGTGTACAGCCATGAAACAACTTTCAAACTACTCATAATCATGTGGAAAGTTGACCTAAGGTGTTTCCATTAGGTTTGCAGTAAGTGCTTTGGTGTAAAATTGAAATGTATACTATTTGTATTGTAAAAGCATTGCATGCACTGAGAAAACAACTTTTTTGTCTTGATGTGCACAGGTATGAAACAACTTTCAGACATCTCAGAATCATATGGGAAGTTAATCTAAGTTGTTTCCATTAGGTTTGCAGTAAGTACTTTGGTGTAAAATTGAAATGTATACTATTTGTATTGTCTAAGCATTACATGCACTGAGATAACAACTTTTTTGTGTTGATGTGTACAGCCATGAATCAACTTTCAAACTACTCATAATCATGTGGGAAGTTAACCTAAGGTGTTTCCATTAGTTTGCAGTAAGTACTTTGGTGTAAAATTGAGATGTATACTACCTTAATGTCAGAGCATAGTAGTACTGAGAAAGTAACTTTTTTGTCTTGATGAACTCAGGCATGAAAAACTTTAAACCTAGTCATACTCATCTGGGAAGTTAACCAAATCTGTTTGCATTAAGTTTGCAGTCAGGACTTTTGAGTACAATTGAAATTTATACTACTTTTATGTCAAATCATTCTACTCACTGTGAAATCAACTTTTTTGTCTTTATGTGCACAGGTATGAAACAACTTTCAGACATCTCAGAATCATGTGGGAAGTTAACTTAAAGTGTTTCCATTAGGTTTGCAGTAAGTGCTTTGGAGTAAAATTGAAATGTATACTATTTGTATTGTTTAAGCACTGCATGCACTGAGATAACAACTTTTTTGTGTTGATGTGTACAGGCATGAAACAACTTTCAAACTACTCATAATCATGTGGAAAGTTAACCTAAAGTGTTTCCATTAGGTTTGCAGTAAGTGCTTTGGTGTAAAATTGAAATGTATACTACTTTTATGTCAAAGCATTCTATTCACTGTGAAATCAACTTTTTTGTCTTTATGTGCACAGCTATGAAACAACTTTCAGACATCTCAGAATCATGTGGGAAGTTAACCTAAGTTGTTTCCATTAGGTTTGCAGTAAGTGCTTTGGTGTAAAATTGAAATGTATACTATTTGAATTGTCTAAGCATTGCATGCACTGAGATAACAACTTTTTTGTGTTGATGTGTACAGCCATGAAACAACTTTCAAACTACTCATAATCATGTGGAAAGTTGACCTAAGGTGTTTCCATTAGGTTTGCAGTAAGTGCTTTGGTGTAAAATTGAAATGTATACTATTTGTATTGTAAAAGCATTGCATGCACTGAGAAAACAACTTTTTTGTCTTGATGTGCACAGGTATGAAACAACTTTCAGACATCTCAGAATCATATGGGAAGTTAATCTAAGTTGTTTCCATTAGGTTTGCAGTAAGTACTTTGGTGTAAAATTGAAATGTATACTATTTGTATTGTCTAAGCATTACATGCACTGAGATAACAACTTTTTTGTGTTGATGTGTACAGCCATGAATCAACTTTCAAACTACTCATAATCATGTGGGAAGTTAACCTAAGGTGTTTCCATTAGTTTGCAGTAAGTACTTTGGTGTAAAATTGAGATGTATACTACCTTAATGTCAGAACATAGTAGTACTGAGAAAGTAACTTTTTTGTCTTGATGAACTCAGGCATGAAAAACTTTAAACCTAGTCATACTCATCTGGGAAGTTAACCAAATCTGTTTGCATTAAGTTTGCAGTCAGGACTTTTGAGTACAATTGAAATGTATACTACTTTTATGTCAAATCATTCTACTCACTGTGAAATCAACTTTTTTGTCTTTATGTGCACAGGTATGAAACAACTTTCAGACATCTCAGAATCATGTGGGAAGTTAACTTAAAGTGTTTCCATTAGGTTTGCAGTAAGTGCTTTGGAGTAAAATTGAAATGTATACTATTTGTATTGTTTAAGCACTGCATGCACTGAGATAACAACTTTTTTGTGTTGATGTGTACAGGCATGAAACAACTTTCAAACTACTCATAATCATGTGGAAAGTTAACCTAAAGTGTTTCCATTAGGTTTGCAGTAAGTGCTTTGGTGTAAAATTGAAATGTATACTACTTTTATGTCAAAGCATTCTATTCACTGTGAAATCAACTTTTTTGTCTTTATGTGTAAGCTATGAAACAACTTTCAGACATCTCAGAATCATGTGGGAAGTTAACCTATGGTGTTTCCATTAGGTTTGCAGTAAGTGCTTTGGAGTAAAATTGAAATGTATACTATCTGTATTGTCTAAGCATTGCATGCACTGAGATAACAACTTTTTTGTGTTGATGTGTACAGCCATGAAACAACTTTCAAACTACTCATAATCATGTGGGAAGTTAACCTAAGGTGTTTCCATTAGTTTGCAGTAAGTACTTTGGTGTAAAATTGAGATGTATACTACCTTAAATTCAGAGCATAGTAGTACTGAGAAATTAACTTTTTTGTCTTGATGAACTGAGGCATGAAACAACTTTAAACCTAGTCATACTCATCTGGGAAGTCAACCAAATCTGTTTGCATTAGGTTTGCAGTCAGGACTTTTGAGTACAATTGAATTGTATACTACTTTTATGTCAAAGCATTCTATTCACTGTGAAATCAACTTTTTTGTCTTTATGTGCACAGCTATGAAACAACTTTCAGACATCTCAGAATCATGTGGGAAGTTAACCTATGGTGTTTCCATTAGGTTTGCAGTAAGTACTTTGGTGTAAAATTGAAATGCATACTATTTGTATTGTCGAAGCATTGCATGCACTGAGATAACAACTTTTTTGTGTTGATGTGTACAGCCATGAAACAACTTTCAAACTACTCATAAACATGTGGGAAGTTAACCTAAGGTGTTTCCATTAGTTTGCAGTAAGTACTTTGGTGTAAAATTGAGATGTATACTACCTTAAAGTCAGAGCATAGTAGTACTGAGAAATTAACTTTTTTGTCTTGATGAAGTGAGGCATGAAACAACTTTAAACCAAGTCATACTCATCTGGGAAGTCAACCAACTCTGTTTGCATTAGGTTTGCAGTCAGGACTTTTGAGTACAATTGAAATGTATACTACTTTTATGTCAAAGCATTCTATTCACTGTGAAATCAACTTTTTTCTCTTTATGTGCACAGCTATGAAACAACTTTCAGACATCTCAGAATCATGTGGGAAGTTAACCTATGGTGTTTCCTTTAGGTTTGCAGTAAGTGCTTTGGAGTAAAATTGAAATGTATACTATTTGTATTGTCTAAGCATTGCATGCTCTGAGATAACAACTTTTTTCTGTTGATGTGTACAGCCATGAAACAACTTTCAAACTACTCATAATCATGTGGAAAGTTGACCTAAGGTGTTTCCATTAGGTTTGCAGTAAGTGCTTTGGTGTAAAATTGAAATGTATACTACTTTTATGTTAAAGCATTGTATTCACTGAGAAAACAACTTTTTTGTCTTTATGTGCACAGCTATGAAACAACTTTCAGACATCTCAGAATCATATGGGAAGTTAATCTAAGTTGTTTCCATTAGGTTTGCAGTAAGTACTTTGGTGTAAAATTGAAATGTATACTATTTGTATTGTCTAAGCATTACATGCACTGAGATAACAACTTTTTTGTGTTGATGTGTACAGCCATGAATCAACTTTCAAACTACTCATAAACATGTGGGAAGTTAACCTAAGGTGTTTCCATTAGTTTGCAGTAAGTACTTTGGTGTAAAATTGAGATGTATACTACCTTAAAGTCAGAGCATAGTAGTACTGAGAAATTAACATTTTTGTCTTGATGAAGTGAGGCATGAAACAACTTTAAACCTAATTATACTCATCTGGGAAGTCAACCAAATCTGTTTGCATTAGGTTTGCAGTCAGGACTTTTGAGTACAATTGAAATGTATACTACTTTTATGTCAAAGCATTCTATTCACTGTGAAATCAACTTTTTTGTCTTTATGTGCACAGGTATGAAACAACTTTCAGACATCTCAGAATCATGTGGGAAGTTAACCTAAGTTGTTTCCATTAGGTTTGCAGTAAGTGCTTTGGTGTAAAATTGAAATGTATACTATTTGAATTGTCTAAGCATTGCATGCACTGAGATAACAACTTTTTTGTGTTGATGTGTACAGCCATGAAACAACTTTCAAACTACTCATAATCATGTGGAAAGTTGACCTAAGGTGTTTCCATTAGGTTTGCAGTAAGTGCTTTGGTGTAAAATTGAAATGTATACTATTTGTATTGTAAAAGCATTGCATGCACTGAGAAAACAACTTTTTTGTCTTGATGTGCACAGGTATGAAACAACTTTCAGACATCTCAGAATCATATGGGAAGTTAATCTAAGTTGTTTCCATTAGGTTTGCAGTAAGTACTTTGGTGTAAAATTGAAATGTATACTATTTGTATTGTCTAAGCATTACATGCACTGAGATAACAACTTTTTTGTGTTGATGTGTACAGCCATGAATCAACTTTCAAACTACTCATAATCATGTGGGAAGTTAACCTAAGGTGTTTCCATTAGTTTGCAGTAAGTACTTTGGTGTAAAATTGAGATGTATACTACCTTAATGTCAGAGCATAGTAGTACTGAGAAAGTAACTTTTTTGTCTTGATGAACTCAGGCATGAAAAACTTTAAACCTAGTCATACTCATCTGGGAAGTTAACTAAATCTGTTTGCATTAAGTTTGCAGTCAGGACTTTTGAGTACAATTGAAATGTATACTACTTTTATGTCAAATCATTCTACTCACTGTGAAATCAACTTTTTTGTCTTTATGTGCACAGGTATGAAACAACTTTCAGACATCTCAGAATCATGTGGGAAGTTAACTTAAAGTGTTTCCATTAGGTTTGCAGTAAGTGCTTTGGAGTAAAATTGAAATGTATACTATTTGTTTTGTTTAAGCACTGCATGCACTGAGATAACAACTTTTTTGTGTTGATGTGTACAGGCATGAAACAACTTTCAAACTACTCATAATCATGTGGAAAGTTAACCTAAAGTGTTTCCATTAGGTTTGCAGTAAGTGCTTTGGTGTAAAATTGAAATGTATACTACTTTTATGTCAAAGCATTCTATTCACTGTGAAATCAACTTTTTTGTCTTTATGTGTAAGCTATGAAACAACTTTCAGACATCTCAGAATCATGTGGGAAGTTAACCTATGGTGTTTCCATTAGGTTTGCAGTAAGTGCTTTGGAGTAAAATTGAAATCTATACTATCTGTATTGTCTAAGCATTGCATGCACTGAGATAACAACTTTTTTGTGTTGATGTGTACAGCCATGAAACAACTTTCAAACTACTCATAATCATGTGGGAAGTTAACCTAAGGTGTTTCCATTAGTTTGCAGTAAGTACTTTGGTGTAAAATTGAGATGTATACTACCTTAAATTCAGAGCATAGTAGTACTGAGAAATTAACTTTTTTGTCTTGATGAACTGAGGCATGAAACAACTTTAAACCTAGTCATACTCATCTGGGAAGTCAACCAAATCTGTTTGCATTAGGTTTGCAGTCAGGACTTTTGAGTACAATTGAATTGTATACTACTTTTATGTCAAAGCATTCTATTCACTGTGAAATCAACTTTTTTGTCTTTATGTGCACAGCTATGAAACAACTTTCAGACATCTCAGAATCATGTGGGAAGTTAACCTATGGTGTTTCCATTAGGTTTGCAGTAAGTACTTTGGTGTAAAATTGAAATGCATACTATTTGTATTGTCGAAGCATTGCATGCACTGAGATAACAACTTTTTTGTGTTGATGTGTACAGCCATGAAACAACTTTCAAACTACTCATAATCATGTGGGAAGTTAACCTAAGGTGTTTCCATTAGTTTGCAGTAAGTACTTTGGTGTAAAATTGAGATGTATACAACCTTAAAGTCAGAGCATAGTCGTACTGAGAAATTAACTTTTTTGTCTTGATGAAGTGAGGCATGAAACAACTTTAAACCTAGTCATACTCCTCTGGGAAGTCAACCAAATCTGTTTGCATTAGGTTTGCAGTCAGGACTTTCGAGTACAATTGAAATGTATACTACTTTTATGTCAAAGCATTCTATTCACTGTGAAATCAACTTTTTTGTCTTTATGTGCACAGCTATGAAACAACTTTCAGACATCTCAGAATCATGTGGGAAGTTAACCTATGGTGTTTCCATTAGGTTTGCAGTAAGTACTTTGGTGTAAAATTGAAATGCATACTATTTGTATTGTCGAAGCATTGCATGCACTGAGATAACAACTTTTTTGTGTTGATGTGTACAGCCATGAAACAACTTTCAAACTACTCATAAACATGTGGGAAGTTAACCTAAGGTGTTTCCTTTAGGTTTGCAGTAAGTGCTTTGGAGTAAAATTGAAATGTATACTATTTGTATTGTCTAAGCATTGCATGCTCTGAGATAACAACTTTTTTCTGTTGATGTGTACAGCCATGAAACAACTTTCAAACTACTCATAATCATGTGGAAAGTTAAGCTAAGGTGTTTCCATTAGGTTTGCAGTAAGTGCTTTGGTGTAAAATTGAAATGTATACTACTTTTATGTTAAAGCATTCTATTCACTGAGAAAACAACTTTTTTGTCTTTATGTGCACAGCTATGAAACAACTTTCAGACATCTCAGAATCATATGGGAAGTTAATCTAAGTTGTTTCCATTAGGTTTGCAGTAAGTACTTTGGTGTAAAATTGAAATGTATACTATTTGTATTGTCTAAGCATTACATGCACTGAGATAACAACTTTTTTGTGTTGATGTGTACAGCCATGAATCAACTTTCAAACTACTCATAATCATGTGGGAAGTTAACCTAAGGTGTTTCCATTAGTTTGCAGTAAGTACTTTGGTGTAAAATTGAGATGTATACTACCTTAAAGTCAGAGCATAGTAGTACTGAGAAATTAACTTTTTTGTCTTGATGAAGTGAGGCATGAAACAACTTTAAACCTAGTCATACTCATCTGGGAAGTCAACCAAATCTGTTTGCATTAGGTTTGCAGTCAGGACTTTTGAGTACAATTGAAATGTATACTACTTTTATGTCAAAGCATTCTATTCACTGTGAAATCAACTTTTTTGTCTTTATGTGCACAGGTATGAAACAACTTTCAGACATCTCAGAATCATGTGGGAAGTTAACCTAAGTTGTTTCCATTAGGTTTGCAGTAAGTGCTTTGGTGTAAAATTGAAATGTATACTATTTGAATTGTCTAAGCATTGCATGCACTGAGATAACAACTTTTTTGTGTTGATGTGTACAGCCATGAAACAACTTTCAAACTACTCATAATCATGTGGAAAGTTGACCTAAGGTGTTTCCATTAGGTTTGCAGTAAGTGCTTTGGTGTAAAATTGAAATGTATACTATTTGTATTGTAAAAGCATTGCATGCACTGAGAAAACAACTTTTTTGTCTTGATGTGCACAGGTATGAAACAACTTTCAGACATCTCAGAATCATATGGGAAGTTAATCTAAGTTGTTTCCATTAGGTTTGCAGTAAGTACTTTGGTGTAAAATTGAAATGTATACTATTTGTATTGTCTAAGCATTACATGCACTGAGATAACAACTTTTTTGTGTTGATGTGTACAGCCATGAATCAACTTTCAAACTACTCATAATCATGTGGGAAGTTAACCTAAGGTGTTTCCATTAGTTTGCAGTAAGTACTTTGGTGTAAAATTGAGATGTATACTACCTTAATGTCAGAGCATAGTAGTACTGAGAAAGTAACTTTTTTGTCTTGATGAACTCAGGCATGAAAAACTTTAAACCTAGTCATACTCATCTGGGAAGTTAACCAAATCTGTTTGCATTAAGTTTGCAGTCAGGACTTTTGAGTACAATTGAAATGTATACTACTTTTATGTCAAATCATTCTACTCACTGTGAAATCAACTTTTTTGTCTTTATGTGCACAGGTATGAAACAACTTTCAGACATCTCAGAATCATGTGGGAAGTTAACTTAAAGTGTTTCCATTAGGTTTGCAGTAAGTGCTTTGGAGTAAAATTGAAATGTATACTATTTGTATTGTTTAAGCACTGCATGCACTGAGATAACAACTTTTTTGTGTTGATGTGTACAGGCATGAAACAACTTTCAAACTACTCATAATCATGTGGAAAGTTAACCTAAAGTGTTTCCATTAGGTTTGCAGTAAGTGCTTTGGTGTAAAATTGAAATGTATACTACTTTTATGTCAAAGCATTCTATTCACTGTGAAATCAACTTTTTTGTCTTTATGTGTAAGCTATGAAACAACTTTCAGACATCTCAGAATCATGTGGGAAGTTAACCTATGGTGTTTCCATTAGGTTTGCAGTAAGTGCTTTGGAGTAAAATTGAAATGTATACTATCTGTATTGTCTAAGCATTGCATGCACTGAGATAACAACTTTTTTGTGTTGATGTGTACAGCCATGAAACAACTTTCAAACTACTCATAATCATGTGGCAAGTTAACCTAAGGTGTTTCCATTAGTTTGCAGTAAGTACTTTGGTGTAAAATTGAGATGTATACTACCTTAAATTCAGAGCATAGTAGTACTGAGAAATTAACTTTTTTGTCTTGATGAACTGAGGCATGAAACAACTTTAAACCTAGTCATACTCATCTGGGAAGTCAACCAAATCTGTTTGCATTAGGTTTGCAGTCAGGACTTTTGAGTACAATTGAATTGTATACTACTTTTATGTCAAAGCATTCTATTCACTGTGAAATCAACTTTTTTGTCTTTATGTGCACAGCTATGAAACAACTTTCAGACATCTCAGAATCATGTGGGAAGTTAACCTATGGTGTTTCCATTAGGTTTGCAGTAAGTACTTTGGTGTAAAATTGAAATGCATACTATTTGTATTGACGAAGCATTGCATGCACTGAGATAACAACTTTTTTGTGTTGATGTGTACAGCCATGAAACAACTTTCAAACTACTCATAATCATGTGGGAAGTTAACCTAAGGTGTTTCCATTAGTTTGCAGTAAGTACTTTGGTGTAAAATTGAGATGTATACTACCTTAAAGTCAGAGCATAGTCGTACTGAGAAATTAACTTTTTTGTCTTGATGAAGTGAGGCATGAAACAACTTTAAACCTAGTCATACTCATCTGGGAAGTCAACCAAATCTGTTTGCATTAGGTTTGCAGTCAGGACTTTTGAGTACAATTGAAATGTATACTACTTTTATGTCAAAGCATTCTATTCACTGTGAAATCAACTTTTTTGTCTTTATGTGCACAGGTATGAAACAACTTTCAGACATCTCAGAATCATGTGGGAAGTTAAATTAAAGTGTTTCCATTAGGTTTGCAGTAAGTGCTTTGGAGTAATATTGAAATGTATACTATTTGTATTGTTTAAGCACTGCATGCACTGAGATAACAACTTTTTTGTGTTGATGTGTACAGCCATGAAACAACTTTCAAACTACTCATAATCATGTGGAAAGTTAACCTAAAGTGTTTCCATTAGGTTTGCAGTAAGTGTTTTGGTGTAAAATTGAATTGTATACTACTTTTATGTCAAAGCATTCTATTCACTGTGAAATCAACTTTTTTGTCTTTATGTGCACAGCTATGAAACAACTTTCAGACATCTCAGAATCATGTGGGAAGTTAAACTATGGTGTTTCCATTAGGTTTGCAGTAAGTACTTTGGTGTAAAATTGAAATGCATACTATTTGTATTGTCGAAGCATTGCATGCACTGAGATAACAACTTTTTTGTGTTGATGTGTACAGCCATGATACAACTTTCAAACTACTCATAATCATGTGGGAAGTTAACCTAAGGTGTTTCCATTAGTTTGCAGTAAGTACTTTGGTGTAAAATTGAGATGTATACTACCTTAAAGTCAGAGCATAGTAGTACTGAGAAATTAACTTTTTTGTCTTGATGAACTGAGGCATGAAACAACTTTAAACCTAGTCATACTCATCTGGGAAGTCAACCAAATCTGTTTGCATTAGGTTTGCAGTCAGGACTTTTGAGTACAATTGAAATGTATACTACTTTTATGTCAAAGCATTCTATTCACTGTGAAATCAACTTTTTTGTCTTTATGTGCACAGCTATGAAACAACTTTCAGACATCTCAGAATCATGTGGGAAGTTAACCTAAGTTGTTTCCATTAGGTTTGCAGTAAGTGCTTTGGTGTAAAATTGAAATGTATACTATTTGAATTGTCTAAGCATTGCATGCACTGAGATAACAACTTTTTTGTGTTGATGTGTACAGCCATGAAACAACTTTCAAACTACTCATAATCATGTGGAAAGTTGACCTAAGGTGTTTCCATTAGGTTTGCAGTAAGTGCTTTGGTGTAAAATTGAAATGTATACTATTTGTATTGTAAAAGCATTGCATGCACTGAGAAAACAACTTTTTTGTCTTGATGTGCACAGGTATGAAACAACTTTCAGACATCTCAGAATCATATGGGAAGTTAATCTAAGTTGTTTCCATTAGGTTTGCAGTAAGTACTTTGGTGTAAAATTGAAATGTATACTATTTGTATTGTCTAAGCATTACATGCACTGAGATAACAACTTTTTTGTGTTGATGTGTACAGCCATGAATCAACTTTCAAACTACTCATAATCATGTGGGAAGTTAACCTAAGGTGTTTCCATTAGTTTGCAGTAAGTACTTTGGTGTAAAATTGAGATGTATACTACCTTAATGTCAGAGCATAGTAGTACTGAGAAAGTAACTTTTTTGTCTTGATGAACTCAGGCATGAAAAACTTTAAACCTAGTCATACTCATCTGGGAAGTTAACCAAATCTGTTTGCATTAAGTTTGCAGTCAGGACTTTTGAGTACAATTGAAATTTATACTACTTTTATGTCAAATCATTCTACTCACTGTGAAATCAACTTTTTTGTCTTTATGTGCACAGGTATGAAACAACTTTCAGACATCTCAGAATCATGTGGGAAGTTAACTTAAAGTGTTTCCATTAGGTTTGCAGTAAGTGCTTTGGAGTAAAATTGAAATGTATACTATTTGTATTGTTTAAGCACTGCATGCACTGAGATAACAACTTTTTTGTGTTGATGTGTACAGGCATGAAACAACTTTCAAACTACTCATAATCATGTGGAAAGTTAACCTAAAGTGTTTCCATTAGGTTTGCAGTAAGTGCTTTGGTGTAAAATTGAAATGTATACTACTTTTATGTCAAAGCATTCTATTCACTGTGAAATCAACTTTTTTGTCTTTATGTGCACAGCTATGAAACAACTTTCAGACATCTCAGAATCATGTGGGAAGTTAACCTAAGTTGTTTCCATTAGGTTTGCAGTAAGTGCTTTGGTGTAAAATTGAAATGTATACTATTTGAATTGTCTAAGCATTGCATGCACTGAGATAACAACTTTTTTGTGTTGATGTGTACAGCCATGAAACAACTTTCAAACTACTCATAATCATGTGGAAAGTTGACCTAAGGTGTTTCCATTAGGTTTGCAGTAAGTGCTTTGGTGTAAAATTGAAATGTATACTATTTGTATTGTAAAAGCATTGCATGCACTGAGAAAACAACTTTTTTGTCTTGATGTGCACAGGTATGAAACAACTTTCAGACATCTCAGAATCATATGGGAAGTTAATCTAAGTTGTTTCCATTAGGTTTGCAGTAAGTACTTTGGTGTAAAATTGAAATGTATACTATTTGTATTGTCTAAGCATTACATGCACTGAGATAACAACTTTTTTGTGTTGATGTGTACAGCCATGAATCAACTTTCAAACTACTCATAATCATGTGGGAAGTTAACCTAAGGTGTTTCCATTAGTTTGCAGTAAGTACTTTGGTGTAAAATTGAGATGTATACTACCTTAATGTCAGAACATAGTAGTACTGAGAAAGTAACTTTTTTGTCTTGATGAACTCAGGCATGAAAAACTTTAAACCTAGTCATACTCATCTGGGAAGTTAACCAAATCTGTTTGCATTAAGTTTGCAGTCAGGACTTTTGAGTACAATTGAAATGTATACTACTTTTATGTCAAATCATTCTATTCACTGTGAAATCAACTTTTTTGTCTTTATGTGTAAGCTATGAAACAACTTTCAGACATCTCAGAATCATGTGGGAAGTTAACCTATGGTGTTTCCATTAGGTTTGCAGTAAGTGCTTTGGAGTAAAATTGAAATGTATACTATCTGTATTGTCTAAGCATTGCATGCACTGAGATAACAACTTTTTTGTGTTGATGTGTACAGCCATGAAACAACTTTCAAACTACTCATAATCATGTGGGAAGTTAACCTAAGGTGTTTCCATTAGTTTGCAGTAAGTACTTTGGTGTAAAATTGAGATGTATACTACCTTAAATTCAGAGCATAGTAGTACTGAGAAATTAACTTTTTTGTCTTGATGAACTGAGGCATGAAACAACTTTAAACCTAGTCATACTCATCTGGGAAGTCAACCAAATCTGTTTGCATTAGGTTTGCAGTCAGGACTTTTGAGTACAATTGAATTGTATACTACTTTTATGTCAAAGCATTCTATTCACTGTGAAATCAACTTTTTTGTCTTTATGTGCACAGCTATGAAACAACTTTCAGACATCTCAGAATCATGTGGGAAGTTAACCTATGGTGTTTCCATTAGGTTTGCAGTAAGTACTTTGGTGTAAAATTGAAATGCATACTATTTGTATTGTCGAAGCATTGCATGCACTGAGATAACAACTTTTTTGTGTTGATGTGTACAGCCATGAAACAACTTTCAAACTACTCATAAACATGTGGGAAGTTAACCTAAGGTGTTTCCATTAGTTTGCAGTAAGTACTTTGGTGTAAAATTGAGATGTATACTACCTTAAAGTCAGAGCATAGTAGTACTGAGAAATTAACTTTTTTGTCTTGATGAAGTGAGGCATGAAACAACTTTAAACCTAGTCATACTCATCTGGGAAGTCAACCAACTCTGTTTGCATTAGGTTTGCAGTCAGGACTTTTGAGTACAATTGAAATGTATACTACTTTTATGTCAAAGCATTCTATTCACTGTGAAATCAACTTTTTTCTCTTTATGTGCACAGCTATGAAACAACTTTCAGACATCTCAGAATCATGTGGGAAGTTAACCTATGGTGTTTCCTTTAGGTTTGCAGTAAGTGCTTTGGAGTAAAATTGAAATGTATACTATTTGTATTGTCTAAGCATTGCATGCTCTGAGATAACAACTTTTTTCTGTTGATGTGTACAGCCATGAAACAACTTTCAAACTACTCATAATCATGTGGAAAGTTGACCTAAGGTGTTTCCATTAGGTTTGCAGTAAGTGCTTTGGTGTAAAATTGAAATGTATACTACTTTTATGTTAAAGCATTGTATTCACTGAGAAAACAACTTTTTTGTCTTTATGTGCACAGCTATGAAACAACTTTCAGACATCTCAGAATCATATGGGAAGTTAATCTAAGTTGTTTCCATTAGGTTTGCAGTAAGTACTTTGGTGTAAAATTGAAATGTATACTATTTGTATTGTCTAAGCATTACATGCACTGAGATAACAACTTTTTTGTGTTGATGTGTACAGCCATGAATCAACTTTCAAACTACTCATAAACATGTGGGAAGTTAACCTAAGGTGTTTCCATTAGTTTGCAGTAAGTACTTTGGTGTAAAATTGAGATGTATACTACCTTAAAGTCAGAGCATAGTAGTACTGAGAAATTAACATTTTTGTCTTGATGAAGTGAGGCATGAAACAACTTTAAACCTAGTCATACTCATCTGGGAAGTCAACCAAATCTGTTTGCATTAGGTTTGCAGTCAGGACTTTTGAGTACAATTGAAATGTATACTACTTTTATGTCAAAGCATTCTATTCACTGTGAAATCAACTTTTTTGTCTTTATGTGCACAGGTATGAAACAACTTTCAGACATCTCAGAATCATGTGGGAAGTTAACCTAAGTTGTTTCCATTAGGTTTGCAGTAAGTGCTTTGGTGTAAAATTGAAATGTATACTATTTGAATTGTCTAAGCATTGCATGCACTGAGATAACAACTTTTTTGTGTTGATGTGTACAGCCATGAAACAACTTTCAAACTACTCATAATCATGTGGAAAGTTGACCTAAGGTGTTTCCATTAGGTTTGCAGTAAGTGCTTTGGTGTAAAATTGAAATGTATACTATTTGTATTGTAAAAGCATTGCATGCACTGAGAAAACAACTTTTTTGTCTTGATGTGCACAGGTATGAAACAACTTTCAGACATCTCAGAATCATATGGGAAGTTAATCTAAGTTGTTTCCATTAGGTTTGCAGTAAGTACTTTGGTGTAAAATTGAAATGTATACTATTTGTATTGTCTAAGCATTACATGCACTGAGATAACAACTTTTTTGTGTTGATGTGTACAGCCATGAATCAACTTTCAAACTACTCATAATCATGTGGGAAGTTAACCTAAGGTGTTTCCATTAGTTTGCAGTAAGTACTTTGGTGTAAAATTGAGATGTATACTACCTTAATGTCAGAGCATAGTAGTACTGAGAAAGTAACTTTTTTGTCTTGATGAACTCAGGCATGAAAAACTTTAAACCTAGTCATACTCATCTGGGAAGTTAACCAAATCTGTTTGCATTAAGTTTGCAGTCAGGACTTTTGAGTACAATTGAAATGTATACTACTTTTATGTCAAATCATTCTACTCACTGTGAAATCAACTTTTTTGTCTTTATGTGCACAGGTATGAAACAACTTTCAGACATCTCAGAATCATGTGGGAAGTTAACCTATGGTGTTTCCTTTAGGTTTGCAGTAAGTGCTTTGGAGTAAAATTGAAATGTATACTATTTGTATTGTCTAAGCATTGCATGCTCTGAGATAACAACTTTTTTCTGTTGATGTGTACAGCCATGAAACAACTTTCAAACTACTCATAATCATGTGGAAAGTTGACCTAAGGTGTTTCCATTAGGTTTGCAGTAAGTGCTTTGGTGTAAAATTGAAATGTATACTACTTTTATGTTAAAGCATTGTATTCACTGAGAAAACAACTTTTTTGTCTTTATGTGCACAGCTATGAAACAACTTTCAGACATCTCAGAATCATATGGGAAGTTAATCTAAGTTGTTTCCATTAGGTTTGCAGTAAGTACTTTGGTGTAAAATTGAAATGTATACTATTTGTATTGTCTAAGCATTACATGCACTGAGATAACAACTTTTTTGTGTTGATGTGTACAGCCATGAATCAACTTTCAAACTACTCATAAACATGTGGGAAGTTAACCTAAGGTGTTTCCATTAGTTTGCAGTAAGTACTTTGGTGTAAAATTGAGATGTATACTACCTTAAAGTCAGAGCATAGTAGTACTGAGAAATTAACATTTTTGTCTTGATGAAGTGAGGCATGAAACAACTTTAAACCTAGTCATACTCATCTGGGAAGTCAACCAAATCTGTTTGCATTAGGTTTGCAGTCAGGACTTTTGAGTACAATTGAAATGTATACTACTTTTATGTCAAAGCATTCTATTCACTGTGAAATCAACTTTTTTGTCTTTATGTGCACAGGTATGAAACAACTTTCAGACATCTCAGAATCATGTGGGAAGTTAACCTAAGTTGTTTCCATTAGGTTTGCAGTAAGTGCTTTGGTGTAAAATTGAAATGTATACTATTTGAATTGTCTAAGCATTGCATGCACTGAGATAACAACTTTTTTGTGTTGATGTGTACAGCCATGAAACAACTTTCAAACTACTCATAATCATGTGGAAAGTTGACCTAAGGTGTTTCCATTAGGTTTGCAGTAAGTGCTTTGGTGTAAAATTGAAATGTATACTATTTGTATTGTAAAAGCATTGCATGCACTGAGAAAACAACTTTTTTGTCTTGATGTGCACAGGTATGAAACAACTTTCAGACATCTCAGAATCATATGGGAAGTTAATCTAAGTTGTTTCCATTAGGTTTGCAGTAAGTACTTTGGTGTAAAATTGAAATGTATACTATTTGTATTGTCTAAGCATTACATGCACTGAGATAACAACTTTTTTGTGTTGATGTGTACAGCCATGAATCAACTTTCAAACTACTCATAATCATGTGGGAAGTTAACCTAAGGTGTTTCCATTAGTTTGCAGTAAGTACTTTGGTGTAAAATTGAGATGTATACTACCTTAATGTCAGAGCATAGTAGTACTGAGAAAGTAACTTTTTTGTCTTGATGAACTCAGGCATGAAAAACTTTAAACCTAGTCATACTCATCTGGGAAGTTAACCAAATCTGTTTGCATTAAGTTTGCAGTCAGGACTTTTGAGCACAATTGAAATGTATACTACTTTTATGTCAAATCATTCTACTCACTGTGAAATCAACTTTTTTGTCTTTATGTGCACAGGTATGAAACAACTTTCAGACATCTCAGAATCATGTGGGAAGTTAACTTAAAGTGTTTCCATTAGGTTTGCAGTAAGTGCTTTGGAGTAAAATTGAAATGTATACTATTTGTATTGTTTAAGCACTGCATGCACTGAGATAACAACTTTTTTGTGTTGATGTGTACAGGCATGAAACAACTTTCAAACTACTCATAATCATGTGGAAAGTTAACCTAAAGTGTTTCCATTAGGTTTGCAGTAAGTGCTTTGGTGTAAAATTGAAATGTATACTACTTTTATGTCAAAGCATTCTATTCACTGTGAAATCAACTTTTTTGTCTTTATGTGTAAGCTATGAAACAACTTTCAGACATCTCAGAATCATGTGGGAAGTTAACCTATGGTGTTTCCATTAGGTTTGCAGTAAGTGCTTTGGAGTAAAATTGAAATCTATACTATCTGTATTGTCTAAGCATTGCATGCACTGAGATAACAACTTTTTTGTGTTGATGTGTACAGCCATGAAACAACTTTCAAACTACTCATAATCATGTGGGAAGTTAACCTAAGGTGTTTCCATTAGTTTGCAGTAAGTACTTTGGTGTAAAATTGAGATGTATACTACCTTAAATTCAGAGCATAGTAGTACTGAGAAATTAACTTTTTTGTCTTGATGAACTGAGGCATGAAACAACTTTAAACCTAGTCATACTCATCTGGGAAGTCAACCAAATCTGTTTGCATTAGGTTTGCAGTCAGGACTTTTGAGTACAATTGAATTGTATACTACTTTTATGTCAAAGCATTCTATTCACTGTGAAATCAACTTTTTTGTCTTTATGTGCACAGCTATGAAACAACTTTCAGACATCTCAGAATCATGTGGGAAGTTAACCTATGGTGTTTCCATTAGGTTTGCAGTAAGTACTTTGGTGTAAAATTGAAATGCATACTATTTGTATTGTCGAAGCATTGCATGCACTGAGATAACAACTTTTTTGTGTTGATGTGTACAGCCATGAAACAACTTTCAAACTACTCATAATCATGTGGGAAGTTAACCTAAGGTGTTTCCATTAGTTTGCAGTAAGTACTTTGGTGTAAAATTGAGATGTATACAACCTTAAAGTCAGAGCATAGTCGTACTGAGAAATTAACTTTTTTGTCTTGATGAAGTGAGGCATGAAACAACTTTAAACCTAGTCATACTCATCTGGGAAGTCAACCAAATCTGTTTGCATTAGGTTTGCAGTCAGGACTTTCGAGTACAATTGAAATGTATACTACTTTTATGTCAAAGCATTCTATTCACTGTGAAATCAACTTTTTTGTCTTTATGTGCACAGCTATGAAACAACTTTCAGACATCTCAGAATCATGTGGGAAGTTAACCTAAGTTGTTTCCATTAGGTTTGCAGTAAGTGCTTTGGTGTAAAATTGAAATGTATACTATTTGAATTGTCTAAGCATTGCATGCACTGAGATAACAACTTTTTTGTGTTGATGTGTACAGCCATGAAACAACTTTCAAACTACTCATAATCATTTGGAAAGTTGACCTAAGGTGTTTCCATTAGGTTTGCAGTAAGTGCTTTGGTGTAAAATTGAAATGTATACTATTTGTATTGTAAAAGCATTGCATGCACTGAGAAAACAACTTTTTTGTCTTGATGTGCACAGGTATGAAACAACTTTCAGACATCTCAGAATCATATGGGAAGTTAATCTAAGTTGTTTCCATTAGGTTTGCAGTAAGTACTTTGGTGTAAAATTGAAATGTATACTATTTGTATTGTCGAAGCATTGCATGCACTGAGATAACAACTTTTTTGTGTTGATGTGTACAGCCATGAAACAACTTTCAAACTACTCATAATCATGTGGGAAGTTAACCTAAAGTGTTTCCATTAGTTTGCAGTAAGTACTTTGGTGTAAAATTGAGATGTATACTACCTTAAAGTCAGAGCATAGTCGTACTGAGAAATTAACTTTTTTGTGTTGATGAAGTGAGGCATGAAACAACTTTAAACCTAGTCATACTCATCTGGGAAGTCAACCAAATCTGTTTGCATTAGGTTTGCAGTCAGGACTTTTGAGTACAATTGTAATGTATACTACTTTTATGTCAAAGCATTCTATTCACTGTGAAATCAACTTTTTTGTCTTTATGTGCACAGGTATGAAACAACTTTCAGACATCTCAGAATCATGTGGGAAGTTAACCTATGGTGTTTCCATTAGGTTTGCAGTAAGTACTTTGGTGTAAAATTGAAATGCATACTATTTGTATTGTCGAAGCATTGCATGCACTGAGATAACAACTTTTTTGTGTTGATGTGTACAGCCATGAAACAACTTTCAAACTACTCATAAACATGTGGGAAGTTAACCTAAGGTGTTTCCTTTAGGTTTGCAGTAAGTGGTTTGGAGTAAAATTGAAATGTATACTATTTGTATTGTCTAAGCATTGCATGCTCTGAGATAACAACTTTTTTCTGTTGATGTGTACAGCCATGAAACAACTTTCAAACTACTCATAATCATGTGGAAAGTTAAGCTAAGGTGTTTCCATTAGGTTTGCAGTAAGTGCTTTGGTGTAAAATTGAAATGTATACTACTTTTATGTTAAAGCATTCTATTCACTGAGAAAACAACTTTTTTGTCTTTATGTGCACAGCTATGAAACAACTTTCAGACATCTCAGAATCATATGGGAAGTTAATCTAAGTTGTTTCCATTAGGTTTGCAGTAAGTACTTTGGTGTAAAATTGAAATGTATACTATTTGTATTGTCTAAGCATTACATGCACTGAGATAACAACTTTTTTGTGTTGATGTGTACAGCCATGAATCAACTTTCAAACTACTCATAATCATGTGGGAAGTTAACCTAAGCTGTTTCCATTAGTTTGCAGTAAGTACTTTGGTGTAAAATTGAGATGTATACTACCTTAAAGTCAGAGCATAGTAGTACTGAGAAATTAACTTTTTTGTCTTGATGAAGTGAGGCATGAAACAACTTTAAACCTAGTCATACTCATCTGGGAAGTCAACCAAATCTGTTTGCATTAGGTTTGCAGTCAGGACTTTTGAGTACAATTGAAATGTATACTACTTTTATGTCAAAGCATTCTATTCACTGTGAAATCAACTTTTTTGTCTTTATGTGCACAGGTATGAAACAACTTTCAGACATCTCAGAATCATGTGGGAAGTTAACCTAAGTTGTTTCCATTAGGTTTGCAGTAAGTGCTTTGGTGTAAAATTGAAATGTATACTATTTGAATTGTCTAAGCATTGCATGCACTGAGATAACAACTTTTTTGTGTTGATGTGTACAGCCATGAAACAACTTTCAAACTACTCATAATCATGTGGAAAGTTGACCTAAGGTGTTTCCATTAGGTTTGCAGTAAGTGCTTTGGTGTAAAATTGAAATGTATACTATTTGTATTGTAAAAGCATTGCATGCACTGAGAAAACAACTTTTTTGTCTTGATGTGCACAGGTATGAAACAACTTTCAGACATCTCAGAATCATATGGGAAGTTAATCTAAGTTGTTTCCATTAGGTTTGCAGTAAGTACTTTGGTGTAAAATTGAAATGTATACTATTTGTATTGTCTAAGCATTACATGCACTGAGATAACAACTTTTTTGTGTTGATGTGTACAGCCATGAATCAACTTTCAAACTACTCATAATCATGTGGGAAGTTAACCTAAGGTGTTTCCATTAGTTTGCAGTAAGTACTTTGGTGTAAAATTGAGATGTATACTACCTTAATGTCAGAGCATAGTAGTACTGAGAAAGTAACTTTTTTGTCTTGATGAACTCAGGCATGAAAAACTTTAAACCTAGTCATACTCATCTGGGAAGTTAACCAAATCTGTTTGCATTAAGTTTGCAGTCAGGACTTTTGAGTACAATTGAAATGTATACTACTTTTATGTCAAATCATTCTACTCACTGTGAAATCAACTTTTTTGTCTTTATGTGCACAGGTATGAAACAACTTTCAGACATCTCAGAATCATGTGGGAAGTTAACTTAAAGTGTTTCCATTAGGTTTGCAGTAAGTGCTTTGGAGTAAAATTGAAATGTATACTATTTGTATTGTTTAAGCACTGCATGCACTGAGATAACAACTTTTTTGTGTTGATGTGTACAGGCATGAAACAACTTTCAAACTACTCATAATCATGTGGAAAGTTAACCTAAAGTGTTTCCATTAGGTTTGCAGTAAGTGCTTTGGTGTAAAATTGAAATGTATACTACTTTTATGTCAAAGCATTCTATTCACTGTGAAATCAACTTTTTTGTCTTTATGTGTAAGCTATGAAACAACTTTCAGACATCTCAGAATCATGTGGGAAGTTAACCTATGGTGTTTCCATTAGGTTTGCAGTAAGTGCTTTGGAGTAAAATTGAAATGTATACTATCTGTATTGTCTAAGCATTGCATGCACTGAGATAACAACTTTTTTGTGTTGATGTGTACAGCCATGAAACAACTTTCAAACTACTCATAATCATGTGGGAAGTTAACCTAAGGTGTTTCCATTAGTTTGCAGTAAGTACTTTGGTGTAAAATTGAGATGTATACTACCTTAAATTCAGAGCATAGTAGTACTGAGAAATTAACTTTTTTGTCTTGATGAACTGAGGCATGAAACAACTTTAAACCTAGTCATACTCATCTGGGAAGTCAACCAAATCTGTTTGCATTAGGTTTGCAGTCAGGACTTTTGAGTACAATTGAATTGTATACTACTTTTATGTCAAAGCATTCTATTCACTGTGAAATCAACTTTTTTGTCTTTATGTGCACAGCTATGAAACAACTTTCAGACATCTCAGAATCATGTGGGAAGTTAACCTATGGTGTTTCCATTAGGTTTGCAGTAAGTACTTTGGTGTAAAATTGAAATGCATACTATTTGAATTGTCTAAGCATTGCATGCACTGAGATAACAACTTTTTTGTGTTGATGTGTACAGCCATGAAACAACTTTCAAACTACTCATAATCATGTGGGAAGTTAACCTAAGGTGTTTCCATTAGTTTGCAGTAAGTACTTTGGTGTAAAATTGAGATGTATACTACCTTAAAGTCAGAGCATAGTCGTACTGAGAAATTAACTTTTTTGTCTTGATGAAGTGAGGCATGAAACAACTTTAAACCTAGTCATACTCATCTGGGAAGTCAACCAAATCTGTTTGCATTAGGTTTGCAGTCAGGACTTTTGAGTACAATTGAAATGTATACTACTTTTATGTCAAAGCATTCTATTCACTGTGAAATCAACTTTTTTGTCTTTATGTGCACAGGTATGAAACAAATTTCAGACATCTCAGAATCATGTGGGAAGTTAAATTAAAGTGTTTCCATTAGGTTTGCAGTAAGTGCTTTGGAGTAATATTGAAATGTATACTATTTGTATTGTTTAAGCACTGCATGCACTGAGATAACAACTTTTTTGTGTTGATGTGTACAGCCATGAAACAACTTTCAAACTACTCATAATCATGTGGAAAGTTAACCTAAAGTGTTTCCATTAGGTTTGCAGTAAGTGTTTTGGTGTAAAATTGAATTGTATACTACTTTTATGTCAAAGCATTCTATTCACTGTGAAATCAACTTTTTTGTCTTTATGTGCACAGCTATGAAACAACTTTCAGACATCTCAGAATCATGTGGGAAGTTAAACTATGGTGTTTCCATTAGGTTTGCAGTAAGTACTTTGGTGTAAAATTGAAATGCATACTATTTGTATTGTCGAAGCATTGCATGCACTGAGATAACAACTTTTTTGTGTTGATGTGTACAGCCATGATACAACTTTCAAACTACTCATAATCATGTGGGAAGTTAACCTAAGGTGTTTCCATTAGTTTGCAGTAAGTACTTTGGTGTAAAATTGAGATGTATACTACCTTAAAGTCAGAGCATAGTAGTACTGAGAAATTAACTTTTTTGTCTTGATGAACTGAGGCATGAAACAACTTTAAACCTAGTCATACTCATCTGGGAAGTCAACCAAATCTGTTTGCATTAGGTTTGCAGTCAGGACTTTTGAGTACAATTGAAATGTATACTACTTTTATGTCAAAGCATTCTATTCACTGTGAAATCAACTTTTTTGTCTTTATGTGCACAGCTATGAAACAACTTTCAGACATCTCAGAATCATGTGGGAAGTTAACCTAAGTTGTTTCCATTAGGTTTGCAGTAAGTGCTTTGGTGTAAAATTGAAATGTATACTATTTGAATTGTCTAAGCATTGCATGCACTGAGATAACAACTTTTTTGTGTTGATGTGTACAGCCATGAAACAACTTTCAAACTACTCATAATCATGTGGAAAGTTGACCTAAGGTGTTTCCATTAGGTTTGCAGTAAGTGCTTTGGTGTAAAATTGAAATGTATACTATTTGTATTGTAAAAGCATTGCATGCACTGAGAAAACAACTTTTTTGTCTTGATGTGCACAGGTATGAAACAACTTTCAGACATCTCAGAATCATATGGGAAGTTAATCTAAGTTGTTTCCATTAGGTTTGCAGTAAGTACTTTGGTGTAAAATTGAAATGTATACTATTTGTATTGTCTAAGCATTACATGCACTGAGATAACAACTTTTTTGTGTTGATGTGTACAGCCATGAATCAACTTTCAAACTACTCATAATCATGTGGGAAGTTAACCTAAGGTGTTTCCATTAGTTTGCAGTAAGTACTTTGGTGTAAAATTGAGATGTATACTACCTTAATGTCAGAGCATAGTAGTACTGAGAAAGTAACTTTTTTGTCTTGATGAACTCAGGCATGAAAAACTTTAAACCTAGTCATACTCATCTGGGAAGTTAACCAAATCTGTTTGCATTAAGTTTGCAGTCAGGACTTTTGAGTACAATTGAAATGTATACTACTTTTATGTCAAATCATTCTACTCACTGTGAAATCAACTTTTTTGTCTTTATGTGCACAGGTATGAAACAACTTTCAGACATCTCAGAATCATGTGGGAAGTTAACTTAAAGTGTTTCCATTAGGTTTGCAGTAAGTGCTTTGGAGTAAAATTGAAATGTATACTATTTGTATTGTTTAAGCACTGCATGCACTGAGATAACAACTTTTTTGTGTTGATGTGTACAGGCATGAAACAACTTTCAAACTACTCATAATCATGTGGAAAGTTAACCTAAAGTGTTTCCATTAGGTTTGCAGTAAGTGCTTTGGTGTAAAATTGAAATGTATACTACTTTTATGTCAAAGCATTCTATTCACTGTGAAATCAACTTTTTTGTCTTTATGTGCACAGCTATGAAACAACTTTCAGACATCTCAGAATCATGTGGGAAGTTAACCTATGGTGTTTCCATTAGGTTTGCAGTAAGTACTTTGGTGTAAAATTGAAATGCATACTATTTGTATTGTCGAAGCATTGCATGCACTGAGATAACAACTTTTTTGTGTTGATGTGTACAGCCATGATACAACTTTCAAACTACTCATAATCATGTGGGAAGTTAACCTAAGGTGTTTCCATTAGTTTGCAGTAAGTACTTTGGTGTAAAATTGAGATGTATACTACCTTAAAGTCAGAGCATAGTAGTACTGAGAAATTAACTTTTTTGTCTTGATGAACTGAGGCATGAAACAACTTTAAACCTAGTCATACTCATCTGGGAAGTCAACCAAATCTGTTTGCATTAGGTTTGCAGTCAGGACTTTTGAGTACAATTGAAATGTATACTACTTTTATGTCAAAGCATTCTATTCACTGTGAAATCAACTTTTTTGTCTTTATGTGCACAGCTATGAAACAACTTTCAGACATCTCAGAATCATGTGGGAAGTTAACCTAAGTTGTTTCCATTAGGTTTGCAGTAAGTGCTTTGGTGTGAAATTGAAATGTATACTATTTGAATTGTCTAAGCATTGCATGCACTGAGATAACAACTTTTTTGTGTTGATGTGTACAGCCATGAAACAACTTTCAAACTACTCATAATCATGTGGAAAGTTGACCTAAGGTGTTTCCATTAGGTTTGCAGTAAGTGCTTTGGTGTAAAATTGAAATGTATACTATTTGTATTGTAAAAGCATTGCATGCACTGAGAAAACAACTTTTTTGTCTTGATGTGCACAGGTATGAAACAACTTTCAGACATCTCAGAATCATATGGGAAGTTAATCTAAGTTGTTTCCATTAGGTTTGCAGTAAGTACTTTGGTGTAAAATTGAAATGTATACTATTTGTATTGTCTAAGCATTACATGCACTGAGATAACAACTTTTTTGTGTTGATGTGTACAGCCATGAATCAACTTTCAAACTACTCATAATCATGTGGGAAGTTAACCTAAGGTGTTTCCATTAGTTTGCAGTAAGTACTTTGGTGTAAAATTGAGATGTATACTACCTTAATGTCAGAACATAGTAGTACTGAGAAAGTAACTTTTTTGTCTTGATGAACTCAGGCATGAAAAACTTTAAACCTAGTCATACTCATCTGGGAAGTTAACCAAATCTGTTTGCATTAAGTTTGCAGTCAGGACTTTTGAGTACAATTGAAATGTATACTACTTTTATGTCAAATCATTCTACTCACTGTGAAATCAACTTTTTTGTCTTTATGTGCACAGGTATGAAACAACTTTCAGACATCTCAGAATCATGTGGGAAGTTAACTTAAAGTGTTTCCATTAGGTTTGCAGTAAGTGCTTTGGAGTAAAATTGAAATGTATACTATTTGTATTGTTTAAGCACTGCATGCACTGAGATAACAACTTTTTTGTGTTGATGTGTACAGCCATGAAACAACTTTCAAACTACTCATAATCATGTGGAAAGTTAACCTAAAGTGTTTCCATTAGGTTTGCAGTAAGTGCTTTGGTGTAAAATTGAAATGTATACTACTTTTATGTCAAAGCATTCTATTCACTGTGAAATCAACTTTTTTGTCTTTATGTGTAAGCTATGAAACAACTTTCAGACATCTCAGAATCATGTGGGAAGTTAACCTATGGTGTTTCCATTAGGTTTGCAGTAAGTGCTTTGGAGTAAAATTGAAATGTATACTATCTGTATTGTCTAAGCATTGCATGCACTGAGATAACAACTTTTTTGTGTTGATGTGTACAGCCATGAAACAACTTTCAAACTACTCATAATCATGTGGGAAGTTAACCTAAGGTGTTTCCATTAGTTTGCAGTAAGTACTTTGGTGTAAAATTGAGATGTATACTACCTTAAATTCAGAGCATAGTAGTACTGAGAAATTAACTTTTTTGTCTTGATGAACTGAGGCATGAAACAACTTTAAACCTAGTCATACTCATCTGGGAAGTCAACCAAATCTGTTTGCATTAGGTTTGCAGTCAGGACTTTTGAGTACAATTGAATTGTATACTACTTTTATGTCAAAGCATTCTATTCACTGTGAAATCAACTTTTTTGTCTTTATGTGCACAGCTATGAAACAACTTTCAGACATCTCAGAATCATGTGGGAAGTTAACCTATGGTGTTTCCATTAGGTTTGCAGTAAGTACTTTGGTGTAAAATTGAAATGCATACTATTTGTATTGTCGAAGCATTGCATGCACTGAGATAACAACTTTTTTGTGTTGATGTGTACAGCCATGAAACAACTTTCAAACTACTCATAAACATGTGGGAAGTTAACCTAAGGTGTTTCCATTAGTTTGCAGTAAGTACTTTGGTGTAAAATTGAGATGTATACTACCTTAAAGTCAGAGCATAGTAGTACTGAGAAATTAACTTTTTTGTCTTGATGAAGTGAGGCATGAAACAACTTTAAACCTAGTCATACTCATCTGGGAAGTCAACCAACTCTGTTTGCATTAGGTTTGCAGTCAGGACTTTTGAGTACAATTGAAATGTATACTACTTTTATGTCAAAGCATTCTATTCACTGTGAAATCAACTTTTTTCTCTTTATGTGCACAGCTATGAAACAACTTTCAGACATCTCAGAATCATGTGGGAAGTTAACCTATGGTGTTTCCTTTAGGTTTGCAGTAAGTGCTTTGGAGTAAAATTGAAATGTATACTATTTGTATTGTCTAAGCATTGCATGCTCTGAGATAACAACTTTTTTCTGTTGATGTGTACAGCCATGAAACAACTTTCAAACTACTCATAATCATGTGGAAAGTTAACCTAAGGTGTTTCCATTAGGTTTGCAGTAAGTGCTTTGGTGTAAAATTGAAATGTATACTACTTTTATGTTAAAGCATTGTATTCACTGAGAAAACAACTTTTTTGTCTTTATGTGCACAGCTATGAAACAACTTTCAGACATCTCAGAATCATATGGGAAGTTAATCTAAGTTGTTTCCATTAGGTTTGCAGTAAGTGCTTTGGTGTAAAATTGAAATGTATACTATTTGTATTGTCTAAGCATTACATGCACTGAGATAACAACTTTTTTGTGTTGATGTGTACAGCCATGAAACAACTTTCAAACTACTCATAATCATGTGGAAAGTTGACCTAAGGTGTTTCCATTAGGTTTGCAGTAAGTGCTTTGGTGTAAAATTGAAATGTATACTATTTGTATTGTAAAAGCATTGCATGCACTGAGAAAACAACTTTTTTGTCTTGATGTGCACAGGTATGAAACAACTTTCAGACATCTCAGAATCATATGGGAAGTTAATCTAAGTTGTTTCCATTAGGTTTGCAGTAAGTACTTCGGTGTAAAATTGAAATGTATACTATTTGTATTGTCTAAGCATTACATGCACTGAGATAACAACTTTTTTGTGTTGATGTGTACAGCCATGAATCAACTTTCAAACTACTCATAATCATGTGGGAAGTTAACCTAAGGTGTTTCCATTAGTTTGCAGTAAGTACTTTGGTGTAAAATTGAGATGTATACTACCTTAATGTCAGAGCATAGTAGTACTGAGAAAGTAACTTTTTTGTCTTGATGAACTCAGGCATGAAAAACTTTAAACCTAGTCATACTCATCTGGGAAGTTAACCAAATCTGTTTGCATTAAGTTTGCAGTCAGGACTTTTGAGTACAATTGAAATGTATACTACTTTTATGTCAAATCATTCTACTCACTGTGAAATCAACTTTTTTGTCTTTATGTGCACAGGTATGAAACAACTTTCAGACATCTCAGAATCATGTGGGAAGTTAACTTAAAGTGTTTCCATTAGGTTTGCAGTAAGTGCTTTGGAGTAAAATTGAAATGTATACTATTTGTATTGTTTAAGCACTGCATGCACTGAGATAACAACTTTTTTGTGTTGATGTGTACAGGCATGAAACAACTTTCAAACTACTCATAATCATGTGGAAAGTTAACCTAAAGTGTTTCCATTAGGTTTGCAGTAAGTGCTTTGGTGTAAAATTGAAATGTATACTACTTTTATGTCAAAGCATTCTATTCACTGTGAAATCAACTTTTTTGTCTTTATGTGTAAGCTATGAAACAACTTTCAGACATCTCAGAATCATGTGGGAAGTTAACCTATGGTGTTTCCATTAGGTTTGCAGTAAGTGCTTTGGAGTAAAATTGAAATGTATACTATCTGTATTGTCTAAGCATTGCATGCACTGAGATAACAACTTTTTTGTGTTGATGTGTACAGCCATGAAACAACTTTCAAACTACTCATAATCATGTGGGAAGTTAACCTAAGGTGTTTCCATTAGTTTGCAGTAAGTACTTTGGTGTAAAATTGAGATGTATACTACCTTAAATTCAGAGCATAGTAGTACTGAGAAATTAACTTTTTTGTCTTGATGAACTGAGGCATGAAACAACTTTAAACCTAGTCATACTCATCTGGGAAGTCAACCAAATCTGTTTGCATTAGGTTTGCAGTCAGGACTTTTGAGTACAATTGAATTGTATACTACTTTTATGTCAAAGCATTCTATTCACTGTGAAATCAACTTTTTTGTCTTTATGTGCACAGCTATGAAACAACTTTCAGACATCTCAGAATCATGTGGGAAGTTAACCTATGGTGTTTCCATTAGGTTTGCAGTAAGTACTTTGGTGTAAAATTGAAATGCATACTATTTGTATTGTCGAAGCATTGCATGCACTGAGATAACAACTTTTTTGTGTTGATGTGTACAGCCATGAAACAACTTTCAAACTACTCATAATCATGTGGGAAGTTAACCTAAGGTGTTTCCATTAGTTTGCAGTAAGTACTTTGGTGTAAAATTGAGATGTATACTACCTTAAAGTCAGAGCATAGTCGTACTGAGAAATTAACTTTTTTGTCTTGATGAAGTGAGGCATGAAACAACTTTAAACCTAGTCATACTCATCTGGGAAGTCAACCAAATCTGTTTGCATTAGGTTTGCAGTCAGGACTTTTGAGTACAATTGAAATGTATACTACTTTTATGTCAAAGCATTCTATTCACTGTGAAATCAACTTTTTTGTCTTTATGTGCACAGGTATGAAACAACTTTCAGACATCTCAGAATCATGTGGGAAGTTAAATTAAAGTGTTTCCATTAGGTTTGCAGTAAGTGCTTTGGAGTAATATTGAAATGTATACTATTTGTATTGTTTAAGCACTGCATACACTGAGATAACAACTTTTTTGTGTTGATGTGTACAGCCATGAAACAACTTTCAAACTACTCATAATCATGTGGAAAGTTGACCTAAGGTGTTTCCATTAGGTTTGCAGTAAGTGCTTTGGTGTAAAATTGAAATGTATACTATTTGTATTGTAAAAGCATTGCATGCACTGAGAAAACAACTTTTTTGTCTTGATGTGCACAGGTATGAAACAACTTTCAGACATCTCAGAATCATATGGGAAGTTAATCTAAGTTGTTTCCATTAGGTTTGCAGTAAGTACTTTGGTGTAAAATTGAAATGTATACTATTTGTATTGTCTAAGCATTACATGCACTGAGATAACAACTTTTTTGTGTTGATGTGTACAGCCATGAATCAACTTTCAAACTACTCATAATCATGTGGGAAGTTAACCTAAGGTGTTTCCATTAGTTTGCAGTAAGTACTTTGGTGTAAAATTGAGATGTATACTACCTTAATGTCAGAGCATAGTAGTACTGAGAAAGTAACTTTTTTGTCTTGATGAACTCAGGCATGAAAAACTTTAAACCTAGTCATACTCATCTGGGAAGTTAACCAAATCTGTTTGCATTAAGTTTGCAGTCAGGACTTTTGAGTACAATTGAAATGTATACTACTTTTATGTCAAATCATTCTACTCACTGTGAAATCAACTTTTTTGTCTTTATGTGCACAGGTATGAAACAACTTTCAGACATCTCAGAATCATGTGGGAAGTTAACTTAAAGTGTTTCCATTAGGTTTGCAGTAAGTGCTTTGGAGTAAAATTGAAATGTATACTATTTGTATTGTTTAAGCACTGCATGCACTGAGATAACAACTTTTTTGTGTTGATGTGTACAGGCATGAAACAACTTTCAAACTACTCATAATCATGTGGAAAGTTAACCTAAAGTGTTTCCATTAGGTTTGCAGTAAGTGCTTTGGTGTAAAATTGAAATGTATACTACTTTTATGTCAAAGCATTCTATTCACTGTGAAATCAACTTTTTTGTCTTTATGTGTAAGCTATGAAACAACTTTCAGACATCTCAGAATCATGTGGGAAGTTAACCTATGGTGTTTCCATTAGGTTTGCAGTAAGTGCTTTGGAGTAAAATTGAAATGTATACTATCTGTATTGTCTAAGCATTGCATGCACTGAGATAACAACTTTTTTGTGTTGATGTGTACAGCCATGAAACAACTTTCAAACTACTCATAATCATGTGGGAAGTTAACCTAAGGTGTTTCCATTAGTTTGCAGTAAGTACTTTGGTGTAAAATTGAGATGTATACTACCTTAAATTCAGAGCATAGTAGTACTGAGAAATTAACTTTTTTGTCTTGATGAACTGAGGCATGAAACAACTTTAAACCTAGTCATACTCATCTGGGAAGTCAACCAAATCTGTTTGCATTAGGTTTGCAGTCAGGACTTTTGAGTACAATTGAATTGTATACTACTTTTATGTCAAAGCATTCTATTCACTGTGAAATCAACTTTTTTGTCTTTATGTGCACAGCTATGAAACAACTTTCAGACATCTCAGAATCATGTGGGAAGTTAACCTATGGTGTTTCCATTAGGTTTGCAGTAAGTACTTTGGTGTAAAAATGAAATGCATACTATTTGTATTGTCGAAGCATTGCATGCACTGAGATAACAACTTTTTTGTGTTGATGTGTACAGCCATGAAACAACTTTCAAACTACTCATAATCATGTGGGAAGTTAACCTAAGGTGTTTCCATTAGTTTGCAGTAAGTACTTTGGTGTAAAATTGAGATGTATACTACCTTAAAGTCAGAGCATAGTCGTACTGAGAAATTAACTTTTTTGTCTTGATGAAGTGAGGTATGAAACAACTTTAAACCTAGTCATACTCATCTGGGAAGTCAACCAAATCTGTTTGCATTAGGTTTGCAGTCAGGACTTTTGAGTACAATTGAAATGTATACTACTTTTATGTCAAAGCATTCTATTCACTGTGAAATCAACTTTTTTGTCTTTATGTGCACAGGTATGAAACAACTTTCAGACATCTCAGAATCATGTGGGAAGTTAAATTAAAGTGTTTCCATTAGGTTTGCAGTAAGTGCTTTGGAGTAATATTGAAATGTATACTATTTGTATTGTTTAAGCACTGCATGCACTGAGATAACAACTTTTTTGTGTTGATGTGTACAGCCATGAAACAACTTTCAAACTACTCATAATCATGTGGAAAGTTAACCTAAAGTGTTTCCATTAGGTTTGCAGTAAGTGTTTTGGTGTAAAATTGAATTGTATACTACTTTTATGTCAAAGCATTCTATTCACTGTGAAATCAACTTTTTTGTCTTTATGTGCACAGCTATGAAACAACTTTCAGACATCTCAGAATCATGTGGGAAGTTAAACTATGGTGTTTCCATTAGGTTTGCAGTAAGTACTTTGGTGTAAAATTGAAATGCATACTATTTGTATTGTCGAAGCATTGCATGCACTGAGATAACAACTTTTTTGTGTTGATGTGTACAGCCATGATACAACTTTCAAACTACTCATAATCATGTGGGAAGTTAACCTAAGGTGTTTCCATTAGTTTGCAGTAAGTACTTTGGTGTAAAATTGAGATGTATACTACCTTAAAGTCAGAGCATAGTAGTACTGAGAAATTAACTTTTTTGTCTTGATGAACTGAGGCATGAAACAACTTTAAACCTAGTCATACTCATCTGGGAAGTCAACCAAATCTGTTTGCATTAGGTTTGCAGTCAGGACTTTTGAGTACAATTGAAATGTATACTACTTTTATGTCAAAGCATTCTATTCACTGTGAAATCAACTTTTTTGTCTTTATGTGCACAGCTATGAAACAACTTTCAGACATCTCAGAATCATGTGGGAAGTTAACCTAAGTTGTTTCCATTAGGTTTGCAGTAAGTGCTTTGGTGTAAAATTGAAATGTATACTATTTGAATTGTCTAAGCATTGCATGCACTGAGATAACAACTTTTTTGTGTTGATGTGTACAGCCATGAAACAACTTTCAAACTACTCATAATCATGTGGAAAGTTGACCTAAGGTGTTTCCATTAGGTTTGCAGTAAGTGCTTTGGTGTAAAATTGAAATGTATACTATTTGTATTGTAAAAGCATTGCATGCACTGAGAAAACAACTTTTTTGTCTTGATGTGCACAGGTATGAAACAACTTTCAGACATCTCAGAATCATATGGGAAGTTAATCTAAGTTGTTTCCATTAGGTTTGCAGTAAGTACTTTGGTGTAAAATTGAAATGTATACTATTTGTATTGTCTAAGCATTACATGCACTGAGATAACAACTTTTTTGTGTTGATGTGTACAGCCATGAATCAACTTTCAAACTACTCATAATCATGTGGGAAGTTAACCTAAGGTGTTTCCATTAGTTTGCAGTAAGTACTTTGGTGTAAAATTGAGATGTATACTACCTTAATGTCAGAGCATAGTAGTACTGAGAAAGTAACTTTTTTGTCTTGATGAACTCAGGCATGAAAAACTTTAAACCTAGTCATACTCATCTGGGAAGTTAACCAAATCTGTTTGCATTAAGTTTGCAGTCAGGACTTTTGAGTACAATTGAAATGTATACTACTTTTATGTCAAATCATTCTACTCACTGTGAAATCAACTTTTTTGTCTTTATGTGCACAGGTATGAAACAACTTTCAGACATCTCAGAATCATGTGGGAAGTTAACTTAAAGTGTTTCCATTAGGTTTGCAGTAAGTGCTTTGGAGTAAAATTGAAATGTATACTATTTGTATTGTTTAAGCACTGCATGCACTGAGATAACAACTTTTTTGTGTTGATGTGTACAGGCATGAAACAACTTTCAAACTACTCATAATCATGTGGAAAGTTAACCTAAAGTGTTTCCATTAGGTTTGCAGTAAGTGCTTTGGTGTAAAATTGAAATGTATACTACTTTTATGTCAAAGCATTCTATTCACTGTGAAATCAACTTTTTTGTCTTTATGTGTAAGCTATGAAACAACTTTCAGACATCTCAGAATCATGTGGGAAGTTAAATTAAAGTGTTTCCATTAGGTTTGCAGTAAGTGCTTTGGAGTAATATTGAAATGTATACTATTTGTATTGTTTAAGCACTGCATGCACTGAGATAACAACTTCTTTGTGTTGATGTGTACAGCCATGAAACAACTTTCAAACTACTCATAATCATGTGGAAAGTTAACCTAAAGTGTTTCCATTAGGTTTGCAGTAAGTGTTTTGGTGTAAAATTGAATTGTATACTACTTTTATGTCAAAGCATTCTATTCACTGTGAAATCAACTTTTTTGTCTTTATGTGCACAGCTATGAAACAACTTTCAGACATCTCAGAATCATGTGGGAAGTTAACCTATGGTGTTTCCATTAGGTTTGCAGTAAGTACTTTGGTGTAAAATTGAAATGCATACTATTTGTATTGTCGAAGCATTGCATGCACTGAGATAACAACTTTTTTGTGTTGATGTGTACAGCCATGATACAACTTTCAAACTACTCATAATCATGTGGGAAGTTAACCTAAGGTGTTTCCATTAGTTTGCAGTAAGTACTTTGGTGTAAAATTGAGATGTATACTACCTTAAAGTCAGAGCATAGTAGTACTGAGAAATTAACTTTTTTGTCTTGATGAACTGAGGCATGAAACAACTTTAAACCTAGTCATACTCATCTGGGAAGTCAACCAAATCTGTTTGCATTAGGTTTGCAGTCAGGACTTTTGAGTACAATTGAAATGTATACTACTTTTATGTCAAAGCATTCTATTCACTGTGAAATCAACTTTTTTGTCTTTATGTGCACAGCTATGAAACAACTTTCAGACATCTCAGAATCATGTGGGAAGTTAACCTAAGTTGTTTCCATTAGGTTTGCAGTAAGTGCTTTGGTGTAAAATTGAAATGTATACTATTTGAATTGTCTAAGCATTGCATGCACTGAGATAACAACTTTTTTGTGTTGATGTGTACAGCCATGAAACAACTTTCAAACTACTCATAATCATGTGGAAAGTTGACCTAAGGTGTTTCCATTAGGTTTGCAGTAAGTGCTTTGGTGTAAAATTGAAATGTATACTATTTGTATTGTAAAAGCATTGCATGCACTGAGAAAACAACTTTTTTGTCTTGATGTGCACAGGTATGAAACAACTTTCAGACATCTCAGAATCATATGGGAAGTTAATCTAAGTTGTTTCCATTAGGTTTGCAGTAAGTACTTTGGTGTAAAATTGAAATGTATACTATTTGTATTGTCTAAGCATTACATGCACTGAGATAACAACTTTTTTGTGTTGATGTGTACAGCCATGAATCAACTTTCAAACTACTCATAATCATGTGGGAAGTTAACCTAAGGTGTTTCCATTAGTTTGCAGTAAGTACTTTGGTGTAAAATTGAGATGTATACTACCTTAATGTCAGAACATGGTAGTACTGAGAAAGTAACTTTTTTGTCTTGATGAACTCAGGCATGAAAAACTTTAAACCTAGTCATACTCATCTGGGAAGTTAACCAAATCTGTTTGCATTAAGTTTGCAGTCAGGACTTTTGAGTACAACTGAAATGTATACTACTTTTATGTCAAATCATTCTACTCACTGTGAAATCAACTTTTTTGTCTTTATGTGCACAGGTATGAAACAACTTTCAGACATCTCAGAATCATGTGGGAAGTTAACTTAAAGTGTTTCCATTAGGTTTGCAGTAAGTGCTTTGGAGTAAAATTGAAATGTATACTATTTGTATTGTTTAAGCACTGCATGCACTGAGATAACAACTTTTTTGTGTTGATGTGTACAGGCATGAAACAACTTTCAAACTACTCATAATCATGTGGAAAGTTAACCTAAAGTGTTTCCATTAGGTTTGCAGTAAGTGCTTTGGTGTAAAATTGAAATGTATACTACTTTTATGTCAAAGCATTCTATTCACTGTGAAATCAACTTTTTTGTCTTTATGTGTAAGCTATGAAACAACTTTCAGACATCTCAGAATCATGTGGGAAGTTAACCTATGGTGTTTCCATTAGGTTTGCAGTAAGTGCTTTGGAGTAAAATTGAAATGTATACTATCTGTATTGTCTAAGCATTGCATGCACTGAGATAACAACTTTTTTGTGTTGATGTGTACAGCCATGAAACAACTTTCAAACTACTCATAATCATGTGGGAAGTTAACCTAAGGTGTTTCCATTAGTTTGCAGTAAGTACTTTGGTGTAAAATTGAGATGTATACTACCTTAAATTCAGAGCATAGTAGTACTGAGAAATTAACTTTTTTGTCTTGATGAACTGAGGCATGAAACAACTTTAAACCTAGTCATACTCATCTGGGAAGTCAACCAAATCTGTTTGCATTAGGTTTGCAGTCAGGACTTTTGAGTACAATTGAATTGTATACTACTTTTATGTCAAAGCATTCTATTCACTGTGAAATCAACTTTTTTGTCTTTATGTGCACAGCTATGAAACAACTTTCAGACATCTCAGAATCATGTGGGAAGTTAACCTATGGTGTTTCCATTAGGTTTGCAGTAAGTACTTTGGTGTAAAATTGAAATGCATACTATTTGTATTGTCGAAGCATTGCATGCACTGAGATAACAACTTTTTTGTGTTGATGTGTACAGCCATGAAACAACTTTCAAACTACTCATAAACATGTGGGAAGTTAACCTAAGGTGTTTCCATTAGTTTGCAGTAAGTACTTTGGTGTAAAATTGAGATGTATACTACCTTAAAGTCAGAGCATAGTAGTACTGAGAAATTAACTTTTTTGTCTTGATGAAGTGAGGCATGAAACAACTTTAAACCTAGTCATACTCATCTGGGAAGTCAACCAACTCTGTTTGCATTAGGTTTGCAGTCAGGACTTTTGAGTACAATTGAAATGTATACTACTTTTATGTCAAAGCATTCTATTCACTGTGAAATCAACTTTTTTCTCTTTATGTGCACAGCTATGAAACAACTTTCAGACATCTCAGAATCATGTGGGAAGTTAACCTATGGTGTTTCCTTTAGGTTTGCAGTAAGTGCTTTGGAGTAAAATTGAAATGTATACTATTTGTATTGTCTAAGCATTGCATGCTCTGAGATAACAACTTTTTTCTGTTGATGTGTACAGCCATGAAACAAATTTCAAACTACTCATAATCATGTGGAAAGTTAACCTAAGGTGTTTCCATTAGGTTTGCAGTAAGTGCTTTGGTGTAAAATTGAAATGTATACTACTTTTATGTTAAAGCATTGTATTCACTGAGAAAACAACTTTTTTGTCTTTATGTGCACAGCTATGAAACAACTTTCAGACATCTCAGAATCATATGGGAAGTTAATCTAAGTTGTTTCCATTAGGTTTGCAGTAAGTACTTTGGTGTAAAATTGAAATGTATACTATTTGTATTGTCTAAGCATTACATGCACTGAGATAACAACTTTTTTGTGTTGATGTGTACAGCCATGAATCAACTTTCAAACTACTCATAATCATGTGGGAAGTTAACCTAAGGTGTTTCCATTAGTTTGCAGTAAGTACTTTGGTGTAAAATTGAGATGTATACTACCTTAAAGTCAGAGCATAGTAGTACTGAGAAATTAACATTTTTGTCTTGATGAACTGAGGCATGAAACAACTTTAAACCTAGTCATACTCATCTGGGAAGTCAACCAAATCTGTTTGCATTAGGTTTGCAGTCAGGACTTTTGAGTACAATTGAAATGTATACTACTTTTATGTCAAAGCATTCTATTCACTGTGAAATCAACTTTTTTGTCTTTATGTGCACAGCTATGAAACAACTTTCAGACATCTCAGAATCATGTGGGAAGTTAACCTAAGTTGTTTCCATTAGGTTTGCAGTAAGTGCTTTGGTGTAAAATTGAAATGTATACTATTTGAATTGTCTAAGCATTGCATGCACTGAGATAACAACTTTTTTGTGTTGATGTGTACAGCCATGAAACAACTTTCAAACTACTCATAATCATGTGGAAAGTTGACCTAAGGTGTTTCCATTAGGTTTGCAGTAAGTGCTTTGGTGTAAAATTGAAATGTATACTATTTGTATTGTAAAAGCATTGCATGCACTGAGAAAACAACTTTTTTGTCTTGATGTGCACAGGTATGAAACAACTTTCAGACATCTCAGAATCATATGGGAAGTTAATCTAAGTTGTTTCCATTAGGTTTGCAGTAAGTACTTTGGTGTAAAATTGAAATGTATACTATTTGTATTGTCTAAGCATTACATGCACTGAGATAACAACTTTTTTGTGTTGATGTGTACAGCCATGAATCAACTTTCAAACTACTCATAATCATGTGGGAAGTTAACCTAAGGTGTTTCCATTAGTTTGCAGTAAGTACTTTGGTGTAAAATTGAGATGTATACTACCTTAAAGTCAGAGCATAGTAGTACTGAGAAATTAACTTTTTTGTCTTGATGAAGTGAGGCATGAAACAACTTTAAACCTAGTCATACTCATCTGGGAAGTCAACCAACTCTGTTTGCATTAGGTTTGCAGTCAGGACTTTTGAGTACAATTGAAATGTATACTACTTTTATGTCAAAGCATTCTATTCACTGTGAAATCAACTTTTTTCTCTTTATGTGCACAGCTATGAAACAACTTTCAGACATCTCAGAATCATGTGGGAAGTTAACCTATGGTGTTTCCTTTAGGTTTGCAGTAAGTGCTTTGGAGTAAAATTGAAATGTATACTATTTGTATTGTCTAAGCATTGCATGCTCTGAGATAACAACTTTTTTCTGTTGATGTGTACAGCCATGAAACAACTTTCAAACTACTCATAATCATGTGGAAAGTTAACCTAAGGTGTTTCCATTAGGTTTGCAGTAAGTGCTTTGGTGTAAAATTGAAATGTATACTACTTTTATGTTAAAGCATTGTATTCACTGAGAAAACAACTTTTTTGTCTTTATGTGCACAGCTATGAAACAACTTTCAGACATCTCAGAATCATATGGGAAGTTAATCTAAGTTGTTTCCATTAGGTTTGCAGTAAGTGCTTTGGTGTAAAATTGAAATGTATACTATTTGTATTGTCTAAGCATTACATGCACTGAGATAACAACTTTTTTGTGTTGATGTGTACAGCCATGAAACAACTTTCAAACTACTCATAATTCATGTGGAAAGTTGACCTAAGGTGTTTCCATTAGGTTTGCAGTAAGTGCTTTGGTGTAAAATTGAAATGTATACTATTTGTATTGTAAAAGCATTGCATGCACTGAGAAAACAACTTTTTTGTCTTGATGTGCACAGGTATGAAACAACTTTCAGACATCTCAGAATCATATGGGAAGTTAATCTAAGTTGTTTCCATTAGGTTTGCAGTAAGTACTTCGGTGTAAAATTGAAATGTATACTATTTGTATTGTCTAAGCATTACATGCACTGAGATAACAACTTTTTTGTGTTGATGTGTACAGCCATGAATCAACTTTCAAACTACTCATAATCATGTGGGAAGTTAACCTAAGGTGTTTCCATTAGTTTGCAGTAAGTACTTTGGTGTAAAATTGAGATGTATACTACCTTAATGTCAGAGCATAGTAGTACTGAGAAAGTAACTTTTTTGTCTTGATGAACTCAGGCATGAAAAACTTTAAACCTAGTCATACTCATCTGGGAAGTTAACCAAATCTGTTTGCATTAAGTTTGCAGTCAGGACTTTTGAGTACAATTGAAATGTATACTACTTTTATGTCAAATCATTCTACTCACTGTGAAATCAACTTTTTTGTCTTTATGTGCACAGGTATGAAACAACTTTCAGACATCTCAGAATCATGTGGGAAGTTAACTTAAAGTGTTTCCATTAGGTTTGCAGTAAGTGCTTTGGAGTAAAATTGAAATGTATACTATTTGTATTGTTTAAGCACTGCATGCACTGAGATAACAACTTTTTTGTGTTGATGTGTACAGGCATGAAACAACTTTCAAACTACTCATAATCATGTGGAAAGTTAACCTAAAGTGTTTCCATTAGGTTTGCAGTAAGTGCTTTGGTGTAAAATTGAAATGTATACTACTTTTATGTCAAAGCATTCTATTCACTGTGAAATCAACTTTTTTGTCTTTATGTGTAAGCTATGAAACAACTTTCAGACATCTCAGAATCATGTGGGAAGTTAACCTATGGTGTTTCCATTAGGTTTGCAGTAAGTGCTTTGGAGTAAAATTGAAATGTATACTATCTGTATTGTCTAAGCATTGCATGCACTGAGATAACAACTTTTTTTGTGTTGATGTGTACAGCCATGAAACAACTTTCAAACTACTCATAATCATGTGGGAAGTTAACCTAAGGTGTTTCCATTAGTTTGCAGTAAGTACTTTGGTGTAAAATTGAGATGTATACTACCTTAAATTCAGAGCATAGTAGTACTGAGAAATTAACTTTTTTGTCTTGATGAACTGAGGCATGAAACAACTTTAAACCTAGTCATACTCATCTGGGAAGTCAACCAAATCTGTTTGCATTAGGTTTGCAGTCAGGACTTTTGAGTACAATTGAATTGTATACTACTTTTATGTCAAAGCATTCTATTCACTGTGAAATCAACTTTTTTGTCTTTATGTGCACAGCTATGAAACAACTTTCAGACATCTCAGAATCATGTGGGAAGTTAACCTATGGTGTTTCCATTAGGTTTGCAGTAAGTACTTTGGTGTAAAATTGAAATGCATACTATTTGTATTGTCGAAGCATTGCATGCACTGAGATAACAACTTTTTTGTGTTGATGTGTACAGCCATGAAACAACTTTCAAACTACTCATAATCATGTGGGAAGTTAACCTAAGGTGTTTCCATTAGTTTGCAGTAAGTACTTTGGTGTAAAATTGAGATGTATACTACCTTAAAGTCAGAGCATAGTCGTACTGAGAAATTAACTTTTTTGTCTTGATGAAGTGAGGCATGAAACAACTTTAAACCTAGTCATACTCATCTGGGAAGTCAACCAAATCTGTTTGCATTAGGTTTGCAGTCAGGACTTTTGAGTACAATTGAAATGTATACTACTTTTATGTCAAAGCATTCTATTCACTGTGAAATCAACTTTTTTGTCTTTATGTGCACAGGTATGAAACAACTTTCAGACATCTCAGAATCATGTGGGAAGTTAAATTAAAGTGTTTCCATTAGGTTTGCAGTAAGTGCTTTGGAGTAATATTGAAATGTATACTATTTGTATTGTTTAAGCACTGCATGCACTGAGATAACAACTTTTTTGTGTTGATGTGTACAGCCATGAAACAACTTTCAAACTACTCATAATCATGTGGAAAGTTGACCTAAGGTGTTTCCATTAGGTTTGCAGTAAGTGCTTTGGTGTAAAATTGAAATGTATACTATTTGTATTGTAAAAGCATTGCATGCACTGAGAAAACAACTTTTTTGTCTTGATGTGCACAGGTATGAAACAACTTTCAGACATCTCAGAATCATATGGGAAGTTAATCTAAGTTGTTTCCATTAGGTTTGCAGTAAGTACTTTGGTGTAAAATTGAAATGTATACTATTTGTATTGTCTAAGCATTACATGCACTGAGATAACAACTTTTTTGTGTTGATGTGTACAGCCATGAATCAACTTTCAAACTACTCATAATCATGTGGGAAGTTAACCTAAGGTGTTTCCATTAGTTTGCAGTAAGTACTTTGGTGTAAAATTGAGATGTATACTACCTTAATGTCAGAGCATAGTAGTACTGAGAAAGTAACTTTTTTGTCTTGATGAACTCAGGCATGAAAAACTTTAAACCTAGTCATACTCATCTGGGAAGTTAACCAAATCTGTTTGCATTAAGTTTGCAGTCAGGACTTTTGAGTACAATTGAAATGTATACTACTTTTATGTCAAATCATTCTACTCACTGTGAAATCAACTTTTTTGTCTTTATGTGCACAGGTATGAAACAACTTTCAGACATCTCAGAATCATGTGGGAAGTTAACTTAAAGTGTTTCCATTAGGTTTGCAGTAAGTGCTTTGGAGTAAAATTGAAATGTATACTATTTGTATTGTTTAAGCACTGCATGCACTGAGATAACAACTTTTTTGTGTTGATGTGTACAGGCATGAAACAACTTTCAAACTACTCATAATCATGTGGAAAGTTAACCTAAAGTGTTTCCATTAGGTTTGCAGTAAGTGCTTTGGTGTAAAATTGAAATGTATACTACTTTTATGTCAAAGCATTCTATTCACTGTGAAATCAACTTTTTTGTCTTTATGTGTAAGCTATGAAACAACTTTCAGACATCTCAGGAATCATGTGGGAAGTTAACCTATGGTGTTTCCATTAGGTTTGCAGTAAGTGCTTTGGAGTAAAATTGAAATGTATACTATCTGTATTGTCTAAGCATTGCATGCACTGAGATAACAACTTTTTTGTGTTGATGTGTACAGCCATGAAACAACTTTCAAACTACTCATAATCATGTGGGAAGTTAACCTAAGGTGTTTCCATTAGTTTGCAGTAAGTACTTTGGTGTAAAATTGAGATGTATACTACCTTAAATTCAGAGCATAGTAGTACTGAGAAATTAACTTTTTTGTCTTGATGAACTGAGGCATGAAACAACTTTAAACCTAGTCATACTCATCTGGGAAGTCAACCAAATCTGTTTGCATTAGGTTTGCAGTCAGGACTTTTGAGTACAATTGAATTGTATACTACTTTTATGTCAAAGCATTCTATTCACTGTGAAATCAACTTTTTTGTCTTTATGTGCACAGCTATGAAACAACTTTCAGACATCTCAGAATCATGTGGGAAGTTAACCTATGGTGTTTCCATTAGGTTTGCAGTAAGTACTTTGGTGTAAAAATGAAATGCATACTATTTGTATTGTCGAAGCATTGCATGCACTGAGATAACAACTTTTTTGTGTTGATGTGTACAGCCATGAAACAACTTTCAAACTACTCATAATCATGTGGGAAGTTAACCTAAGGTGTTTCCATTAGTTTGCAGTAAGTACTTTGGTGTAAAATTGAGATGTATACTACCTTAAAGTCAGAGCATAGTCCGTACTGAGAAATTAACTTTTTTGTCTTGATGAAGTGAGGTATGAAACAACTTTAAACCTAGTCATACTCATCTGGGAAGTCAACCAAATCTGTTTGCATTAGGTTTGCAGTCAGGACTTTTGAGTACAATTGAAATGTATACTACTTTTATGTCAAAGCATTCTATTCACTGTGAAATCAACTTTTTTGTCTTTATGTGCACAGGTATGAAACAACTTTCAGACATCTCAGAATCATGTGGGAAGTTAAATTAAAGTGTTTCCATTAGGGTTTGCAGTAAGTGCTTTGGAGTAATATTGAAATGTATACTATTTGTATTGTTTAAGCACTGCATGCACTGAGATAACAACTTTTTTGTGTTGATGTGTACAGCCATGAAACAACTTTCAAACTACTCATAATCATGTGGAAAGTTAACCTAAAGTGTTTCCATTAGGTTTGCAGTAAGTGTTTTGGTGTAAAATTGAATTGTATACTACTTTTATGTCAAAGCATTCTATTCACTGTGAAATCAACTTTTTTGTCTTTATGTGCACAGCTATGAAACAACTTTCAGACATCTCAGAATCATGTGGGAAGTTAAACTATGGTGTTTCCATTAGTTTTGCAGTAAGTACTTTGGTGTAAAATTGAAATGCATACTATTTGTATTGTCGAAGCATTGCATGCACTGAGATAACAACTTTTTTGTGTTGATGTGTACAGCCATGATACAACTTTCAAACTACTCATAATCATGTGGGAAGTTAACCTAAGGTGTTTCCATTAGTTTGCAGTAAGTACTTTGGTGTAAAATTGAGATGTATACTACCTTAAAGTCAGAGCATAGTAGTACTGAGAAATTAACTTTTTTGTCTTGATGAACTGAGGCATGAAACAACTTTAAACCTAGTCATACTCATCTGGGAAGTCAACCAAATCTGTTTGCATTAGGTTTGCAGTCAGGACTTTTGAGTACAATTGAAATGTATACTACTTTTATGTCAAAGCATTCTATTCACTGTGAAATCAACTTTTTTGTCTTTATGTGCACAGCTATGAAACAACTTTCAGACATCTCAGAATCATGTGGGAAGTTAACCTAAGTTGTTTCCATTAGGTTTGCAGTAAGTGCTTTGGTGTAAAATTGAAATGTATACTATTTGAATTGTCTAAGCATTGCATGCACTGAGATAACAACTTTTTTGTGTTGATGTGTACAGCCATGAAACAACTTTCAAACTACTCATAATCATGTGGAAAGTTGACCTAAGGTGTTTCCATTAGGTTTGCAGTAAGTGCTTTGGTGTAAAATTGAAATGTATACTATTTGTATTGTAAAAGCATTGCATGCACTGAGAAAACAACTTTTTTGTCTTGATGTGCACAGGTATGAAACAACTTTCAGACATCTCAGAATCATATGGGAAGTTAATCTAAGTTGTTTCCATTAGGTTTGCAGTAAGTACTTTGGTGTAAAATTGAAATGTATACTATTTGTATTGTCTAAGCATTACATGCACTGAGATAACAACTTTTTTGTGTTGATGTGTACAGCCATGAATCAACTTTCAAACTACTCATAATCATGTGGGAAGTTAACCTAAGGTGTTTCCATTAGTTTGCAGTAAGTACTTTGGTGTAAAATTGAGATGTATACTACCTTAATGTCAGAGCATAGTAGTACTGAGAAAGTAACTTTTTTGTCTTGATGAACTCAGGCATGAAAAACTTTAAACCTAGTCATACTCATCTGGGAAGTTAACCAAATCTGTTTGCATTAAGTTTGCAGTCAGGACTTTTGAGTACAATTGAAATGTATACTACTTTTATGTCAAATCATTCTACTCACTGTGAAATCAACTTTTTTGTCTTTATGTGCACAGGTATGAAACAACTTTCAGACATCTCAGAATCATGTGGGAAGTTAACTTAAAGTGTTTCCATTAGGTTTGCAGTAAGTGCTTTGGAGTAAAATTGAAATGTATACTATTTGTATTGTTTAAGCACTGCATGCACTGAGATAACAACTTTTTTGTGTTGATGTGTACAGGCATGAAACAACTTTCAAACTACTCATAATCATGTGGAAAGTTAACCTAAAGTGTTTCCATTAGGTTTTGCAGTAAGTGCTTTGGTGTAAAATTGAAATGTATACTACTTTTATGTCAAAGCATTCTATTCACTGTGAAATCAACTTTTTTGTCTTTATGTGTAAGCTATGAAACAACTTTCAGACATCTCAGAATCATGTGGGAAGTTAAATTAAAGTGTTTCCATTAGGTTTGCAGTAAGTGCTTTGGAGTAATATTGAAATGTATACTATTTGTATTGTTTAAGCACTGCATGCACTGAGATAACAACTTCTTTGTGTTGATGTGTACAGCCATGAAACAACTTTCAAACTACTCATAATCATGTGGAAAGTTAACCTAAAGTGTTTCCATTAGGTTTGCAGTAAGTGTTTTGGTGTAAAATTGAATTGTATACTACTTTTATGTCAAAGCATTCTATTCACTGTGAAATCAACTTTTTTGTCTTTATGTGCACAGCTATGAAACAACTTTCAGACATCTCAGAATCATGTGGGAAGTTAACCTATGGTGTTTCCATTAGGTTTGCAGTAAGTACTTTGGTGTAAAATTGAAATGCATACTATTTGTATTGTCGAAGCATTGCATGCACTGAGATAACAACTTTTTTGTGTTGATGTGTACAGCCATGATACAACTTTCAAACTACTCATAATCATGTGGGAAGTTAACCTAAGGTGTTTCCATTAGTTTGCAGTAAGTACTTTGGTGTAAAATTGAGATGTATACTACCTTAAAGTCAGAGCATAGTAGTACTGAGAAATTAACTTTTTTGTCTTGATGAACTGAGGCATGAAACAACTTTAAACCTAGTCATACTCATCTGGGAAGTCAACCAAATCTGTTTGCATTAGGTTTGCAGTCAGGACTTTTGAGTACAATTGAAATGTATACTACTTTTATGTCAAAGCATTCTATTCACTGTTTGTTATATTGCACTTTTTTGTCTTTATGTGCACAGCTATGAAACAACTTTCAGACATCTCAGAATCATGTGGGAAGTTAACCTAAGTTGTTTCCATTAGGTTTGCAGTAAGTGCTTTGGTGTAAAATTGAAATGTATACTATTTGAATTGTCTAAGCATTGCATGCACTGAGATAACAACTTTTTTGTGTTGATGTGTACAGCCATGAAACAACTTTCAAACTACTCATAATCATGTGGAAAGTTGACCTAAGGTGTTTCCATTAGGTTTGCAGTAAGTGCTTTGGTGTAAAATTGAAATGTATACTATTTGTATTGTAAAAGCATTGCATGCACTGAGAAAACAACTTTTTTGTCTTGATGTGCACAGGTATGAAACAACTTTCAGACATCTCAGAATCATATGGGAAGTTAATCTAAGTTGTTTCCATTAGGTTTGCAGTAAGTACTTTGGTGTAAAATTGAAATGTATACTATTTGTATTGTCTAAGCATTACATGCACTGAGATAACAACTTTTTTGTGTTGATGTGTACAGCCATGAATCAACTTTCAAACTACTCATAATCATGTGGGAAGTTAACCTAAGGTGTTTCCATTAGTTTGCAGTAAGTACTTTGGTGTAAAATTGAGATGTATACTACCTTAATGTCAGAACATGGTAGTACTGAGAAAGTAACTTTTTTGTCTTGATGAACTCAGGCATGAAAAACTTTAAACCTAGTCATACTCATCTGGGAAGTTAACCAAATCTGTTTGCATTAAGTTTGCAGTCAGGACTTTTTGAGTACAACTGAAATGTATACTACTTTTATGTCAAATCATTCTACTCACTGTGAAATCAACTTTTTTGTCTTTATGTGCACAGGTATGAAACAACTTTCAGACATCTCAGAATCATGTGGGAAGTTAACTTAAAGTGTTTCCATTAGGTTTGCAGTAAGTGCTTTGGAGTAAAATTGAAATGTATACTATTTGTATTGTTTAAGCACTGCATGCACTGAGATAACAACTTTTTTGTGTTGATGTGTACAGGCATGAAACAACTTTCAAACTACTCATAATCATGTGGAAAGTTAACCTAAAGTGTTTCCATTAGGTTTGCAGTAAGTGCTTTGGTGTAAAATTGAAATGTATACTACTTTTATGTCAAAGCATTCTATTCACTGTGAAATCAACTTTTTTGTCTTTATGTGTAAGCTATGAAACAACTTTCAGACATCTCAGAATCATGTGGGAAGTTAACC
>NW_027275273.1:0-63342 GCF_030028105.1 Mobula birostris
ACACAGACTCTTAGCTCCCCGAGACACACACACACAGATACAGACTCTTACCTCCCCGAGACACAGACTCTTAGCTCCCCGAGACACACACACACACAGATACAGGCTCTTACCTCCTCGAGACACACACACACACACACACACACACACACACACACACACAGACTCTTACCACCCCGAGACACAGACACTCACACACAGAATCTAACCTCCCGGAGACACACACACACACTCATAGACTCTTACCTCCCGATACACACACACAGACACAGAATCTTACCTCCCCGAGACACACACACACAGACAGAGACTTTTAGCTCCCCGAGACACACAGAGACACAGACCCTTACCTCTCCGAGACACACAGACACAGACTCTTACTTCCCCGAGACACACACACACAGGAACAGACTCTTACCTCCCCGAGACACACACACACAGACACTTAGCTCCCCGAGACACACACACACAGACAAAGACTCTTACCTCCCCGAGACACACAGACACAGACCCTTAGCTCCCCGAGACACACACACACAGTCACAGACTCTTACCTCCCCGAGACACACAGACACAGCCACAGACTCTTAGCTCCCCGAGACACACACACACACAGACACAGACTCTTACCTCCCCGAGACACACACACACACAGACACAGACTTTTAGCTCCCCGAGACACACACACACACAGACACAGACTCTTACCTCCCCGAGACACACACACACACAGGCACAGACTCTTACCTCCCCGACACACACAGACACAGACTCTTAGCTCCCCGAGACACACACACACAGACACAGACTCTTACCTCCCCGAGACACATAGAAACAGACTCTTACCTCCCCGAGACACACACACACACACACACACAGGCACAGACTCTTACCTCCCCGAGACACACACACACACAGACACAGACCTTTAGCTCCCCGAGACACACACACACAGACACAGAGTCTTACCTCCCCGAGACACACACACACACACACAGACTCTTACCTCCCTGAGACACACACACACACACACACACACACACACACACAGACTCTTACCACCCCAAGACACAGACACTCACACACAGACTCTAAACTCCCCGAGACACACACACACACTCACAGACTCTTACCTCCCCGAGATACACACACAGACACAGACTCTTACCTCTCCGAGACACACACACTCACACACACACCCACACACAGATATTCTTACCACTCCGAGACACAGACACTCACACACAGACTCTAACCTCCCCGAGACACACACAAACTCTTAGCTCCCCGAGACACACACAAACACTCACAGACACTTACCTCCCCGAGACACACACACATACACACACACACACACACACACACACAGACTCTTACCTCCCCGGGACACACACACACACACACAGACTCTTACCTCCCCGAGACACACACACTCACACACACACACACACACACACACACAGACACTTACCACCGCGAGACACAGACACTCACACACAGACTCTAACCTCCCCGAGACACACACACACAGACCCAGACTCTTAGCTCCCCGATACACACAGACACAGACTCTTACCTCCCCGAGACACACACAGACAGACAGAGACTTTAGCTCCCCGAGACACACAGAGACACAGACCCTTACCTCTCCGAGACACACAGACACAGACTCTTAGCTCCCCGAGACACACACACACAGATACAGACTCTTACCTCCCCGAGACACAGACTCTTAGCTCCCCGAGACACACACACACACAGATACAGGCTCTTACCTCCTCGAGACACACACACACACACACACACACACACACACACACACACACACAGACTCTTACCACCCCGAGACACAGACACTCACACACAGAATCTAACCTCCCGGAGACACACACACACACTCATAGACTCTTACCTCCCGATACACACACACAGACACAGAATCTTACCTCCCTGAGACACACACACACAGACAGAGACTTTTAGCTCCCCGAGACACACAGACACAGACTTTTAGCTCCCCGAGACACACACACGTACAGACACAGAGACTCTTACCTCCCCGAGACACACACACACAGGCAGAGACTCTAAGCTCCCCGAGACACACACACACAGACATAGACTCTTAGCTCCCCGAGACACACACACACAGACACAGACGCTTACCTCCCCGAGACACACACACACAGTCACAGACTCTAACCTCCCCGAGACAGACAGACACAGACACAGACTCTTAGCTCCCCGAGACACACACACACACTGACACAGACTCTTACCTCCCCGAGACACACAGACACAGACTCTTAGCTCCCCGAGACACACACACAGAGGCATAGACTCTTAGCTCCCCGAGACACAGACACATGGACACAGACTCTTACCTCCGCGAGACACACAGACACAGACTCTTAGCTCCCCGAGACACACAGACACAGACTCTAAGCTCCCCGAGACACACACACACAGATGCAGACTCTTACCTCCCCGAGACACACAGACACAGACTCTTAGCTCCCCGAGACACACACACACACAGACAGACTCTTACCTCCCCGAGACACACAGACACACACAGACACAGACTCTTACCTCCCCGAGACACACAGACACAGGCATAGGCTCTTAGCTCCCCGAGACACACACACACACAGGCACAGGCTCTTAGCTCCCCGAGACACACACAGATAGACACAGACTCTAACCTCCCCGAGACACACAGACACAGACTCTTAGCTCCCCGAGACACACAGACACAGACTCTTACCTCCCCAAGACACACAGACACAGACTCTTAGCTCTCTGAGACACACACACACAGACACAGACTCTTACCTCCCCGAGACACACAGACACAGACTCTTAGCTCCCCGAGACACCCACACACACAGACACAGACTCTTACCTCCCTGAGACACACACACACACACACACACAGACACAGACTCTTACCTCCCCGAGACACACACACACAGACTCTTACCTCCCCGAGACAGACTCTTACCTCCCCGAAACAGACAGACAGACAGACAGACACACACACACACACACACACACACACACACACACACAGAGACAGACTCTTACCACCACGAGACACAGACACTCACACACAGACTCTAACCTCCCCGAGACACACACAGACTCTTAGCTCCCCGAGACACACACAAACACTCACAGACACTTACCTCCCCGGGACGCACACACACACACACAGACTCTTACCTCCCCGAGACATACACACTCACACACACACACACACACACACACACACACACACACACACACAGACACTTACCACCACGAGACACAGACACTCACACACAGACTCTAACCTCCCCGAGACACACACACACAGACACAGACTCTTAGCTCCCCGAGACACACAGAGACAGACTCTTACCTCCCCGAGACACACACAGACTGACAGAGATTTTAGCTCCCCGAGACACACAGAGACACAGACCCTTACCTCTCCGAGACACACAGACACAGACTCTTAGCTCCCCGAGACACACACACACAGATACAGACTCTTACCTCCCCGAGACACAGACTCTTAGCTCCCCGAGACACACACACACACAGATACAGACTCTTACCTCCTAGAGAGACACACACACACACACACACACACACAGACTCTTACCACCCCGAGACACAGACACTCACACACAGAATCTAACCTCCCGGAGACACACACACACACTCACAGACTCTTACCTCCCGATACACACACACAGACACAGAATCTTACCTCCCCGAGACACACACACACAGACAGAGACTTTTAGCTCCCCGAGACACACAGACACAGAGTCTTAGCTCCCCGAGACACACACACACAGTCACAGACTCTAACCTCCCCGAGACACACAGACACAGACACAGACTCTTAGCTCCCCGAGACACACACACAGACACAGACTCTTACCTCCCCGAGACACACAGACACAAACTCTTAGCTCCCCGAGACACACACACACAGACACAGACTCTTACTTCCCCGAGACACACAGACACAGACTCTTAGCTCCCCGAGACACAGACTCGTACCTCCCCGAGACACACACACACAGGCACAGACGCTTAGCTCCCCGAGACACACAGACACAGACTCTTAGCTCCCCGAGACACACACACAGACAGGCACAGACTCTTAGCTCCCCGAGTCACACACACATAGACACAGACTCTTACCTCCGCGAGACACACAGACACAGACTCTTAGCTCCCCGAGACACACACACACACAGACTCTTACCTCCCCGAGACACACACTCTTACCTCCCCGAGACACACACACACACAGACAGACTCTTACCACCGCGAGACACAGACACTCACACACAGACTCTAACCTCCCCGAGACACACACAGACTCTTTGCTCCCCGAGACACACACACACTCACAGACTCTTACCTCCCCGAGACACACACACACACAGACTCTTACCTCCCTGAGACACACACACTCACACACACACACACACACACACACACACACACACACACACACACAGACACTTACCACCGCGAGACACAGACACTCACACACAGACTCTAACCTCCCCGAGACACACACACACAGACTCAGACTCTTACCTCCCCAAGACACACAGACACAGACTCTTAGCTCCCTGAGACACACACACACAGACACAGACTCTTACCTCCCCGAGACACACAGACACAGACTCTTAGCTCCCCGAGACACCCACACACACAGACACAGACTCTTACCTCCCTGAGACACAGACTCCTACCTCCCCGAAACAGACAGACAGACAGACACACACACACACACACACACACACACACACACAGAGACAGACTCTTACCACCACGAGACACAGATATTCACACACAGACTCTAACCTCCCCGAGACACACACACTCACACACACACACACAGACACTTACCACCGCGAGACACAGACACTCACACACAGACTCTAACCTCCCCAAGACACACACACACAGACACAGACTCTTAGCTCCCCGAGACACACAGAGACAGACTCTTACCTCCCCGAGACACACACAGACAGACAGAGATTTTAGCTCACCGAGACACACAGAGACACAGACCCTTACCTCTCCGAGACACACAGACACAGTCTCTTAGCTCCCCGAGACACACACACACAGATACAGACTCTTACCTCCCCGAGACACACAGACACAGACTCTTACCTCCCCGATACACACACAGACTCTAACCTCCCCGAGACACACACACACAGACACAGACTCTTACCACCCCGAGACACAGACACTCACACACAGACTCTAACCTCCCCGATACACACACAGACTCTTAGCTCCCCGAGACACACACACACACTCACAGACTCTTACCTCCCCGAGACACACACACAGACACAGACTCTTACCTCCCCGAGACACACACACTCACACACACACACACACAGACACTCTTACCATTCCGAGGCACAGCCACTCACACACAGACTCTAACCTCCCCGAGACACACACAGACTCTTAGCTCCCTGAGACACACACACACACTCACAGACTCTTAGCTCCCCGAGACACACACACACACTCACAGACTCTTACCTCCCCGAGACACACACACAGACACAGACTCTTACCTCCCCGAGACACACACACAGACAGATTCTTACCTCCCCGAGACACAGACACTCACACACAGACTCTAACCTCCCCGAGACACACACACAGACACAGACTCTTAGCTCCCCGAGACACACACACACAGACACAGACTCTTACCTCCCCGAGACACCCATACACAGACACAGACTTTTAGCTCCCCGAGACACACACAGGCACAGACTCTTACCTCTCCGAGACACACAGACACAGACTCTTAGCTCCCTGAGACACACACACACAGATACAGACTCTTACCTCCCCGAGACACAGACACTCACACACAGACTCTAACCTCCCCGAGACACACACGCACAATCACAGACTCTTACCTCCCCGAGACACACACACAGACACAGACTCTTACCTCCCCGAGACACACACACTCACACACACACACACACACAGATATTCTTACCACTCTGAGACACAGACACTCACACAGAGACTCTGGGCTCCCCGAGACACACACAGACTTTTAGCTCCCCGAGACACACACACACTCACAGACTCTTACCTCCCCGAGACACACACACACACTCACAGACTCTTACCTCCCCGAGACACACACACAGACACAGACTCTTACCTCCCCGAGACACACACACACACTCACAGACTCTTACCTCCCCGAGACACACACACTCACACACACACACACACACACACACAGAGACAGACTCTTACCACCACGAGACACAGACACTCACACACAGACTCTAACCTCCCCGAGACACACACAGACTCTTACCTCCCCGAGACACACACACTCACACACACACACACACACACAGACACTTACCACCGCGAGACACAGACACTCACACACAGACTCTAACCTCCCCGAGACACACACGCACAATCACAGACTCTTACCTCCCCGAGACACACACACAGACACAGACTCTTACCTCCCCGAGACACACACACTCACACACACACACACACAGAGATATTCTTACCACTCTGAGACACAGACACTCACACAGAGACTCTAGGCTACCCGAGACACACACAGACTTTTAGCTCCCCGAGACACACACACACTCACAGACTCTTACCTCCCCGAGACACACACACACACTCACAGACTCTTACCTCCCCGAGACACACACACACACAGACTTTTACCTCCTCGAGACACAGACTCTTACCTCCCCGAGACACACACACACACACACACACACACACACACACACACACACACACACAGACTCTTACCACCCCGAGACACAGACACTCACACACAGACTCTAACCTCCCCAAGACACACACAGTCTCTTAGCTCCCCGAGACACACACACACACACACACTCACAGACTCTTACCTCCCCGAGACACACACACACACTCACAGACTCTTACCTCCCCGAGACACACGCACACTCACAGACTTTTACCTACCCGAGACACACACACAGACAGACTCTTACCTCCCCGAGACACACACACTCACACAGACACACACACACACACACACACAGACAGACTCTTACCACCCCGAGACACAAACACTCACACACAGACTCTAACGTCCCCGAGACACACACACACAGACACAGACTCTCAGCTCCCCGAGACACACACACTGACTCTTACTTCCCCGAGACACACACACACAGACACAGACTTTTAGCTCCCCGAGACACACACACACAGACACAGACTCTTAGCTCCGTGACACACAGACACTCACACACACACACACACACACACACACACACAGACACTTACCACCGCGAGACACAGACACTCACACACAGACTCTAACCTCCCCAAGACACACACACACTGACACAGACTCTTAGCTCCCCGAGACACACTGACACAGACTCTTAGCTCCCCGAGCCACACAGACACAGACTCTTACCTCCCCAAGACACACAGACACAGGCTCTTACCTCCCCGAGACACACACACACAGGAACAGACTCTTATCTCCCCGAGACACACACACACAGGAACAGACTCTTACCTCCCCTAGACACACACACACACTCACAGACTCTTACCTCCCCGAGACACACACACAGTCTCTTACCTCCCCAAGACACACACACTCACACACACACACACACACACACACACACACACACACACACACACACACACACACAGACACTTACCACCGTAAGACACAGACACTCACACACAGACTCCAACCTCTCCGAGACACACACACACAGACACAGACTCTTAGCTCCCCGAGACACACACACAGACTGTTACCTCCCCGAGACACACACACACAGACACAGACTTTTAGCTCCCCGAGACACACAGACACAGACTCTTAGCTCCCCGAGACACACACACACAGACACAGACTCTTAGCTCCCCAAGACACACACACAGAGACACAGACTCTTAGCTCCCCAAGACACACACACACAGACACAGACTCTTACCTCTCCGAGACACACACACACACAGACTTTTACCTCCTCGAGACACAGACTCTTACCTCCCCGAGACACACACACACACACAGACTCTTCCACCCCGAGACACAGACACTCACACACAGACTCTAACCTCCCCGAGACACACATAGACTCTTAGCTCCCCGAGACACACGCACACACTCACAGCCTCTTACCTCCCCGAGACACACACACAGACACAGACTCTTACCTCCCCGAGACACACAGACACAGACACAGACTCTTACCTCCCCGAGACACACAGACACAGACACAGACTCTTAGCTCCCCGAGACACACACACACAGACACAGACTCTTACCTCCCCGAGACACACAGACACAGACTCTTAGCTCCCCGAGACACACACACACACAGACACAGACTCTTAGCTCCCAGAGACACACACACACACACACAGACTCTTACCTCCCCGAAACACACACACAGACTCTTACCTCCCCGAGACACAGATTCTTACCTCCCCGAGACACACACACTGACACACACACACACACAGACACAGACTCTTACCACCCCGAGACACAGACACTCACACAGACTCTAACCTCCCCGATACACACACAGACTCTTAGCTCCCCGAGACACACACACAAACACAGACTCTTACCTCCCCGAGACACACACACTCAGACACACACACACAGACACTCTTACCATTCCGAGGCACAGCCACTCACACACAGACTCTAACCTCCCCGAGACACACACAGACTCTTAGCTCCCTGAGACACACACACACACTCACAGACTCTTACCTCCCCGAGACACACACACACACTCACAGACTCTTACCTCCCCGAGACACACACACAGACACAGACTCTTACCTCCCCGAGACACACACACTCACACACACAGACACACACACACAGACAGATTCTTACCTCCCCGAGACACAGACACTCACACACAGACTCTAACCTCCCCGAGACACACACACAGACACAAACTCTTAGCTCCCCGAGACACACACACACAGACACAGACTCTTACCTCCCCGAGACACCCACACACAGACACAGACTTTTAGCTCCCCGAGACACACACACATACAGACACATACTCTTACCTCCCCGAGACACACACACACAGACACAGACTCTAAGCTCCCCGAGACACACACACACACAGAGTCTTACCTCCCCGAGACACACACACACAGACACAGACTCTTACCTCTCCGAGACACACAGACACAGACTCTTAGCTCCCCGAGACACACACACACACACACACACACACATAGACTCTTACCTCCCCGAGACACAGATTCTTACCTCCCCGAGACACACACACTGACACACACACACACACACACACACACACACACACACACAGACTCTTACCACCCCGAGACACAGACACTCACACAGACTCTAACCTCCCCGATACACACACACACACTCACAGACTCTTACCTCCCCGAGACACACACACAGACACGGACTCTTACCTCCCGAGACACACACACTCACACACACACACACACAGACACTCTTACCATTCCGAGGCACAGCCACTCACACACAGACTCTAACCTCCCCGAGACACACACAGACTCTTAGCTCCCTGAGACACACACACACACTCACAGACCCTTACCTCCCCGAGACACACACACACACTCACAGACTCTTACCTCCCCGAGACACACACACAGACACAGACTCTTACATCCCCGAGACACACATACTCACACACACACAGAGAGATTCTTACCTCCCCGAGACACAGACACTCACACACAGGCTCTAACCTCCCCGAGACACACACACAGACACAGACTCTTAGCTCCCCGAGACACACACACACAGACACAGACTCTTACCTCCCCGAGACAGCCACACACAGACACAGACTTTTAGCTCCCCGAGACACACACACATACAGACACAGACTCTTACCTCCCCGAGCCACACACACACAGACACAGACTCTAAACTCCCCGAGACACACACACACACAGAGTCTTACCTCCACGAGACACACACACACAGACACAGACTCTTACCTCCCCGAGACACACACACAGTCCCTTACCTCCCCAAGACACACAGACACAGGCTCTTACCTCCCCGAGACACACACACACAGGAACAGACTCTTATCTCCCTGAGACACACACACACAGGAACAGACTCTTACCTCCCCTAGACACACACACACACTCACAGACTCTTACCTCCCCGAGATACACACACAGTCTCTTACCTCCCCAAGACAAACACACTCACACACACACACACACAGACACTTACCACCGTAAGACACAGACACTCACACACAGACTCCAACCTCTCCGAGACACACACACACACAGACACAGACTCTTCGCTCCCCGAGACACACACACAGACTGTTACCTCCCCGAGACACACACACACAGACACAGACTTTTAGCTCCCCGAGACACACAGACACAGACTCTTAGCTCCCCGAGACACACACACACAGACACAGACTCTTAGCTCCCCAAGACACACACACACAGACACAGACTCTTACCTCCCCGAGACACACACACACACAGACTTTTACCTCCTCGAGACACAGACTCTTAGCTCCCCGAGACACACAGACACAGACACAGACTCTTACCTCCCCGAGACACACAGACACAGGCTCTTAGCTCCCCGAGACACACACACACAGACACAGACTCTTAGCTCCCCAAGACACACACACACAGACACAGACTCTTACCTCCCCGAGACACACACACACACAGACTTTTACCTCCTCGAGACACAGACTCTTACCTCCCCGAGACACACACACACACACACACACACACACACACACACACACACACACACACACACACACACACAGACTCTTAGCACCCCGAGACACAGACACTCACACACAGACTCTAACCTCCCCAAGACACACACAGTCTCTTAGCTCCCCGAGACACACACACACACACACACACTCACAGACTCTTACCTCCCCGAGACACACACACACACTCACAGACTCTTACCTCCCCGAGACACACACACACTCACAGACTTTTACCTACCCGAGACACACACACAGACAGACTCTTACCTCCCCGAGACACACACACTCACACAGACACACACACACACACACACACACACAGACAGACTCTTACCACCCCGAGACACAGACACTCACACACAGACTCTAACGTCCCCGAGACACACACACACAGACACAGACTCTCAGCTCCCCGAGACACACACACAGACTCTTACTTCCCCGAGACACACACACACAGACACAGACTCTTAGCTCCGTGACACACACACACTCACACACACACACACACACACACACACACACACACACACACACACACACAGACACTTACCACCGCGAGACACAGACACTCACACACAGACTCTAACCTCCCCAAGACACACACACACTGACACAGACTCTTAGCACCCCGAGACACACAGACACAGACTCTTACCTCCCCGAGACACACACACACAGACAGAGACTTTTAGTTCCCCGAGCCACACAGACACAGACTCTTACCTCCCCAAGACACACAGACACAGGCTCTTACCTCCCCGAGACACACACACACAGGAACAGACTCTTATCTCCCCGAGACACACACACACAGGAACAGACTCTTACCTCCCCTAGACACACACACACACTCACAGACTCTTACCTCCCCGAGACACACACACAGTCTCTTACCTCCCCAAGACACACACACTCACACACACACACACGCACACACACACACACACACAGACACTTACCACCGTAAGACACAGACACTCACACACAGACTCCAACCTCTCCGAGACACACACACACAGACACAGACTCTTAGCTCCCCGAGACACACACACAGACTGTTACCTCCCCGAGACACACACACACAGACACAGACTTTTAGCTCCCCGAGACACACAGACACAGACTCTTAGCTCCCCGAGACACACACACACAGACACAGACTCTTAGCTCCCCAAGACACACACACACAGACACAGACTCTTACCTCCCCGAGACACACACACACACACAGACTTTTACCTCCTCGAGACACAGACTCTTAGCTCCCCGAGACACACAGACACAGACACAGACTCTTACCTCCCCGAGACACACAGACACAGACTCTTAGCTCCCCGAGACAAACATACACAGACACAGACTCTTAGCTCCCCAAGACACACACACACAGACACAGACTCTTACCTCCCCGAGACACACACACACACAGACTTTTACCTCCTCGAGACACAGACTCTTACCTCCCCGAGACACACACACTCACACACACACACACACACACACACACACACACACACAGACTCTTACCACCCCGAGACACAGACACTCACACACAGACTCTAACCTCCCCAAGACACACACAGTCTCTTAGCTCCCCGAGACACACACACACACACACACTCACAGACTCTTACCTCCCCGAGACACACACACACACTCACAGACTCTTACCTCCCCGAGACACACACACACTCACAGACTTTTACCTACCCGAGACACACACACAGACAGACTCTTACCTCCCCGAGACACACACACTCACACAGACACACACACACACACACACACAGACAGACTCTTACCACCCCGAGACACAGACACTCACACACAGACTCTAACGTCCCCGAGACACACACACACAGACACAGACTCTCAGCTCCCCGAGACACACACACAGACTCTTACTTCCCCGAGACACACACACAGTCTCTTACCTCCCCAAGACACACACACTCACACACACACACACACACAGACACTTAGCACCGTAAGACACAGACACTCACACACAGACTCCAACCTCTCCGAGACACACACACACAGACACAGACTCTTAGCTCCCCGAGACACACACACAGACTGTTACCTCCCCGAGACACACACACACAGACACAGACTTTTAGCTCCCCAAGACACACACACATACAGACACAGACTCTTACCTCCCCGAGACACATACAGATTCTTAGCTCCCCGAGACACACACACACACTCACAGACTCTTACCTCCCCGAGACACACACACACACAGACTCTTACCTCCCCGAGACACACACACTCACACACACACACACACACACAGACACTTACCACCGCGAGACACAGACACTCACACACAGACTCTAACCTCCCCGAGACACACACACACAGACACAGAGTCTTAGCTCCTCGATACACACACACACAGACTCTGACCTCCCCGAGACACACACACACAGACACAGACTTTTAGCTCACTGAGACACACACACATACAGACACAGACTCTTACCTCCCCGAGACACACACACACAGGCACAGACTCTAAGCTCCCCGAGACACACACACACAGACACAGACGCTTACCTCCCCGAGACACACACACACAGTCACAGACTCTAACCTCCCCGAGACACACAGACACAGACACAGACTCTTAGCTCCCCGAGACACACACACACAGACACAGACTCTTACCTCCCCAAGACACACAGACACAGACTCTTAGCTCCCCGAGACACACACACAGAGGCACAGACGCTTAGCTCCCCGAGACACACACACACAGGAACAGACTCTTACCTCCCCTAGACACACACACACACTCACAGACTCTTACCTCCCCGAGACACACACACAGTCTCTTACCTCCCCGAGACACAGACTCTTACCTCCCCGAAACAGACACACACACACACACACACACACACACACAGAGACAGACTCTTACCACCACGAGACACAGACACTCACACACAGACTCTAACCTCCCCGAGACACACACACACAGACACAGACTCTTATCTCCCTGAGACACACAGAGACAGACTCTTACCTCCCCGAGACACACACAGACAGACAGAGATTTTAGCTCCCCGAGACACACAGAGACACAGACCCTTACCTCTCCGAGACACACAGACACAGACTCTTAGCTCCCCGAGACACACACACACAGATACAGACTCTTACCTCCCCGAGACACAGACTCTTAGCTCCCCGAGACACACACACACACAGATACAGACTCTTACCTCCTCGAGACACACACACACACACACACACACACACACAGACTCTTACCACCCCGAGACACAGACACTCACACACAGAATCTAACCTCCCGGACACACACACACACACTCACAGACTCTTACCTCCCGATACACACACACAGACACAGAATCTTACCTCCCCGAGACACACACACACAGACAGAGACTTTTAGCTCCCCGAGACACACAGACACAGACTCTTAGCTCCCCGAGAGACACACACACAGTCACAGACTCTAAACTCCCCGAGACACACAGACACAGACACAGACTCTTAGCTCCCCGAGACACACACACAGACACAGACTCTTACCTCCCCGAGACACACAGACACAGACTCTTAGCTCCCCGAGACACACACACACAGACACAGACTCTTACCTCCCCGAGACACACAGACACAGACTCTTAGCTCCCTGAGAAACAGACTCTTACCTCCCCGAGACACACACACACAAGCACAGACGCTTAGCTCCCCGAGACACACAGACACAGACTCTTAGCTCCCCGAGACACACACACAGACAGGCACAGACTCTTAGCTCCCCGAGACACACACACATAGACACAGACTCTTACCTCCGCGAGACACACAGACACAGACTCTTAGCTCCCCGAGACACACAGACACAGACTCTTAGCTCCCCGAGACACACACACACAGACACAGACTCTTACCTCCCCGAGACACACAGACACAGACTCTTAGCTCCCCGAGACACACACACACACAGACTCTTACCTCCCCGAGACACAGACACACACAGACTCTTACCTCCCCGAGACACACACTCTTACCTCCCCGAGACACACACACACACACAGACAGACTCTTACCACCGCGAGACACAGACACTCACACACAGACTCTAACCTCCCCGAGACACACACACACTCACAGACTCTTACCTCCCCGAGACACACACACACACAGACTCTTACCTCCCTGAGACACACACACTCTCACACACACACACACACAAACACACACACACACACACAGACACTTACCACCGCGAGACACAGACACTCACACACAGACTCTAACCTCCCCGAGACACACACACACAGACACAGACTCTTACCTCCCCGAGACACACAGACACAGACACAGACTCTTACCTCCCCGATACACACACAGACTCTAACCTCCCCGAGACACACACACACAGACACAGACTCTTACCACCCCGAGGCACAGACACTCACACACAGACTCTAACCTCCCCGATACACACACAGACTCTTAGCTCCCCGAGACACACACACACACTCACAGACTCTTACCTCCCCGATACACACACACAGACACAGAATCTTACCTCCCCGAGACACACACACACAGACAGAGACTTTTAGCTCCCCGAGACACACAGACACAGACTCTTAGCTCCCCGAGAGACACACACACAGTCACAGACTCTAAACTCCCCGAGACACACAGACACAGACACAGACTCTTAGCTCCCCGAGACACACACACAGACACAGACTCTTACCTCCCCGAGACACACAGACACAGACTCTTAGCTCCCCGAGACACACACACACAGACACAGACTCTTACCTCCCCGAGACACACAGACACAGACTCTTAGCTCCCCGAGACACAGACTCTTACCTCCCCGAGACACACACACACAAGCACAGACGCTTAGCTCCCCGAGACACACAGACACAGACTCTTAGCTCCCCGAGACACACACACAGACAGGCACAGACTCTTAGCTCCCCGAGACACACACACATAGACACAGACTCTTACCTCCGCGAGACACACAGACACAGACTCTTAGCTCCCCGAGACACACAGACACAGACTCTTAGCTCCCCGAGACACACACACACAGACACAGACTCTTAGCTCCCCGAGACACACAGACACAGACTCTTAGCTCCCCGAGACACACACACACACAGACTCTTACCTCCCCGAGACACAGACACACACAGACTCTTACCTCCCCGAGACACACACTCTTACCTCCCCGAGACACACACACACACACAGACAGACTCTTACCACCGCGAGACACAGACACTCACACACAGACTCTAACCTCCCCGAGACACACACACACTCACAGACTCTTACCTCCCCGAGACACACACACACACAGACTCTTACCTCCCTGAGACACACACACTCTCACACACACACACACACACACACAAACACACACACACACACACAGACACTTACCACCGCGAGACACAGACACTCACACACAGACTCTAACCTCCCCGAGACACACACACACAGACACAGACTCTTACCTCCCCGAGACACACAGACACAGACACAGACTCTTACCTCCCCGATACACACACAGACTCTAACCTCCCCGAGACACACACACGCAGACACAGACTCTTACCACCCCGAGGCACAGACACTCACACACAGACTCTAACCTCCCCGATACACACACAGACTCTTAGCTCCCCGAGACACACACACACACTCACAGACTCTTACCTCCCCGAGACACACACACAGACACAGACTCTAACCTCCCCGAGACACACACACTCACACACACACACACAGACACTCTTACCATTCCGAGGCACAGCCACTCACACACAGACTCTAACCTCCCCGAGATACACACAGACTCTTAGCTCCCTGAGACACACACACACACTCACAGACTCTTACCTCCCCGAGACACACACACACACTCACAGACTCTTACCTCCCCGAGACACACACACACAGACACAGACTCTTACCTCCCCGAGACACACACACAGACAGATTCTTACCTCCCCGAGACACAGACACTCACACACAGACTCTAACCTCCCCGAGACACACACACACAGACACAGAGTCTTAGCTCCTCGATACACACACACACAGACTCTGACCTCCCCGAGACACACACACACAGACACAGACTTTTAGCTCACTGAGACACACACACATACAGACACAGACTCTTACCTCCCCGAGACACACACACACAGGCACAGACTCTAAGCTCCCCGAGACACACACACACAGACACAGACGCTTACCTCCCCGAGACACACACACACAGTCACAGACTCTAACCTCCCCGAGACACACAGACACAGACACAGACTCTTAGCTCCCTGAGACACACACACACAGACACAGACTCTTAGCTCCCCGAGACACACAGACACAGACTCTTAGCTCCCCGAGACACACACACAGAGGCACAGACGCTTAGCTCCCCGAGACACACACACACAGGAACAGACTCTTACCTCCCCTAGACACACACACACACTCACAGACTCTTACCTCCCCGAGACACACACACAGTCTCTTACCTCCCCGAGACACAGACTCTTACCTCCCCGAAACAGACAGACACACACACACACACACACACACACACACACACACAGAGACAGACTCTTACCACCACGAGACACAGACACTCACACACAGACTCTAACCTCCCCGAGACACACACACACAGACGCAGACTCTTATCTCCCTGAGACACACAGAGACAGACTCTGACCTCCCCGAGACACACACAGACAGACGGAGATTTTAGCTCCCCGAGACACACAGAGACACAGACCCTTACCTCTCCGAGACACACAGACACAGACTCTTAGCTCCCCGAGACACACACACACAGATACAGACTCTTACCTCCCCGAGACACAGACTCTTAGCTCCCCGAGACACACACACACACAGATACAGACTCTTACCTCCTCGAGACACACACACACACACACACACACACAGACTCTTACCACCCCGAGACACAGACACTCACACACAGAATCTAACCTCCCGGACACACACACACACACTCACAGACTCTTACCTCCCGATACACACACACAGACACAGAATCTTACCTCCCCGAGACACACACACACAGACAGAGACTTTTAGCTCCCCGAGACACACAGACACAGACTCTTAGCTCCCCGAGACACACACACACAGTCACAGACTCTAACCTCCCCGAGACACACAGACACAGACACAGACTCTTAGCTCCCTGAGACACACACACAGACACAGACTCTTACCTCCCCGAGACACACAGACACAGACTCTCAGCTCCCCGAGACACACACACACAGACACAGACTCTTACCTCCCCGAGACACACAGACACAGACTCTTAGCTCCCCGAGACACAGACTCTTACCTCCCCGAGACACACACACACAAGCACAGACGCTTAGCTCCCCGAGACACACAGACACAGACTCTTAGCTCCCCGAGACACACACACAGACAGGCAGAGACTCTTAGCTCCCCGAGACACACACACATAGACACAGACTCTTACCTCTGCGAGACACACAGACACAGACTCTTAGCTCCCCGAGACACACAGACACAGACTCTTAGCTCCCCGAGACACACACACACAGACACAGACTCTTACCTCCCCGAGACACACAGACACAGACTCTTAGCTCCCCGAGACACACACACACACAGACTCTTACCTCCCCGAGACACAGACACACACAGACTCTTACCTCCCCGAGACACACACTCTTACCTCCCCGAGACACACACACACACACAGACAGACTCTTACCACCGCGAGACACAGACACTCACACACAGACTCTAACCTCCCCGAGACACACACACACTCACAGACTCTTACCTCCCCGAGACACACACACACACAGACTCTTACCTCCCTGAGACACACACACTCTCACACACACACACACACACACACACACACACACACACACAGACACTTACCACCGCGAGACACAGACACTCACACACAGACTCTAACCTCCCCGAGACACACACACACAGACACAGACTCTTACCTCCCCGAGACACACAGACACAGACACAGACTCTTACCTCCCCGATACACACACACACACAGACTCTTACCTCCCTGAGACACACACACTCTCACACACACACACACACACACACACACACACACACACACACACAGACACTTACCACCGCGAGACACAGACACTCACACACAGACTCTAACCTCCCCGAGACACACACACACAGACACAGACTCTTACCTCCCCGAGACACACAGACACAGACACAGACTCTTACCTCCCCGATACACACACAGACTCTAACCTCCCCGAGACACACACACACAGACACAGACTCTTACCACCCCGAGACACAGACACTCACACACAGACTCTAACCTCCCCGATACACACACAGACTCTTAGCTCCCCGAGACACACACACACACTCACAGACTCTTACCTCCCCGAGACACACACACAGACACAGACTCTTACCTCCCCGAGACACACACACTCACACACACACACACAGACACTCTTACCATTCCGAGGCACAGCCACTCACACACAGACTCTAACCTCCCCGAGACACACACAGACTCTTAGCTCCCTGAGACACACACACAGACTCACAGACGCTTACCTCCCCGAGACACACACACACACTCACAGACTCTTACCTCCCCGAGACACACACACAGACACAGACTCTTACCTCCCCGAGACACACACACAGACAGATTCTTACCTCCCCGAGACACAGACACTCACACACAGACTCTAACCTCCCCGAGACACACACACAGACACAGACTCTTAGCTCCCCGAGACACACACACACAGACACAGACTCTTACCTCCCCGAGACACCCACACACAGACACAGACTTTTAGCTCCCCGAGACACACACACATACAGACACAGACTCTTACCTCCCCGAGACACACACACACAGACTCTTAGCTCCCCGAGACACACACACACACAGACACAGACTCTAAGCTCCCCGAGACACACAAACACAGACTCTTACCTCCCCGAGACACACACACACAGACACAGACTCCTACCTCTCCGAGACACACAGACACAGACTCTTAGCTCCCCGAGACACACACACACACAGACACAGACCCTTACCTCCCCGAGACACACAGACACAGACTCGTAGCTCCCCGAGACACACACACACAGACACAGACTCTTACCTCCCCGAGACACACACACTGACACACACACACACACACACACACAGACTCTAACCTCCCCGAGACACACACACAGACACAGACTCTTACCTCCCCGAGACACACACACTCACACACACACACACAGACACTCTTAACATTCCGAGCCACAGCCACTCACACACAGACTCTAACCTCCCCGAGACACACACAGACTCTTAACTCCCTGAGACACACACACACACTCACAGACTCTTACCTCCCCGAGACACACACACACACTCACAGACTCTTACCTCCCCGAGACACACACACAGACACAGACTCTTACCTCCCCGAGACACACACACAGACAGATTCTTACCTCCCCGAGACACAGACACTCACACACAGACTCTAACCTCCCCGAGACACACACACAGACACAGACTCTTAGCTCCCCGAGACACACACACACAGACACAGACTCTTACCTCCCCAAGACACCCACACACAGACACAGACTTTTAGCTCCCCGAGACACACACACATACAGACACAGACCCTTACCTCCCCGAGACACACACACACAGACACAGACTCTAAGCTCCACGAGACACACACACACAGACTCTTACCTCCCCGAGACACACACACACAGACACAGACTCTTACCTCTCCGTGACACACAGACACAGACTCTTAGCTCCCCGAGACACACACACACACAGACACAGACTCTTACCTCCCCAAGACACAGACTCTAAGCTCCCCGAGACACACACACACAGACTCTTACCTCCCCGAGACACACACACACATACACAGACTCTTACCTCTCCGAGACACACAGACACAGACTCTTAGCTCCCCGAGACACACACACACAAAGACACAGACTCTTACCTCCCCGAGACACACACACACACAGACTCTTACCTCCCCGAGACACACACACACACACACACTCAGAGACTCTTACCTCCCCGGGACACACACTCACACACACACAGACACTCTTAACACTCCGAGACACAGACACTCACACACAGACTCTAACCTCCCCGAGACACACACAGACTCTTAGCTCCCCGAGACACACACACACACTCACAGACTCTTACCTCCCCGAGACACACACACACACTCACAGACTCTTACCTCCCCGAGACACACACACTCACACACACACAACTTACCACCGCGAGGCAGAGACACTCACGCACAGACTCTTACCTCCCCGAGACACACACACACAGACACAGACTTTTAGCTCCCCGAGACAGGCAGACACAGACTCTTACCTCCCCGAGACACACACACACAGGCACAGACTCTAAGCTCCCCGAGACACACACACACAGACACAGACTCTTACCTCCCCGAGACACACACACACACTCACAGATTCTTACCTCCCCGAGACACACACACACACACAGACTCTTACCACCCCGAGACACACACACTCACTCACACACACACAGACAGACTCTTACCACCCCGAGACACAGACACTCACACACAGACTCTAACCTCCCCGAGACACACACACAGACACAGACTCTTAGCTCCCCGAGACACACATACACAGACACTTAGCTTCCCGAGACACACACACACAGTCACAGACTCTTACCTCCCCGAGACACACAGACACAGACACAGACTCTTAGCTCCCCGAGACACACACACACACACAGACACAGACTCTTACCTCCCCGAGACACACACACACACACACAGGCACAGACTCTTACCTCCCCGAGACACACACACACAGGCACAGACTCTTACCTCCCCGAGACACACAGACACAGACTCTTAGCTCCCCGAGACACACACACACAGACACAGACTATTACCTCCCCGAGACACACAGACACAGACACAGACTCTTAGCTCCCCGAGACACACAGACACAGACACAGACTCTTACCTCCCCGAGACACACAGACAGACACAGACACTTAGCTCTCCGAGACACACACACACACACACACACACACACACACAGACCTTTAGCACCCCGAGACACACACACACAGAGACACAGACTCTTACCTCCCCGAGACACACAGACACAGACACAGACTCTTAGCTCCCCGAGACAGACACAAACAGGCACAGACTCTTACCTCCCCGAGACACACACACACAGGCACAGACTCTTACCTCCCTGAGACACACACACACAGACACAGACTCTTACCTCTCCGAGACACACAGACACAGACTCTTAGCTCCCCGAGACACACACACACAGACACAGACTGTTACCTCCCCGAGACACACAGACACAGACTCTTAGCTCCCCGAGACACACACACACAGACACAGATTCTTACCTCCCCGAGACACACAGACACAGACTCTTAGCTCCACGAGACACAGACTCTTACCTCCCCAAGACACACACACACAGGCACAGACTCTTAGCTCCCCGAGAGACACAGACACAGACTCTTAGCTCCCCGAGACACACACACACAGACACAGACTCTTACCTCCCCGAGACACACAGACACAGACACAGACTCTTACCTCCCCGAGACACACAGACACAGACTCTTAGCTCCCCGAGACACACACAACCAGACACAGACTCTTACCTCCCCGAGACACACAGACACAGACTCTTAGCTCCCCGAGACACACACACTCAGACACAGACTCTTACCTCCCCGAGACACACAGACACAGACACAGACTCTTACCTCCCCGAGACACACACACACACAGACAAAGACTCTTAGCTCCCCGAGACACACACACACAGACACAGACTCTTACCTCCCCGAGACACACAGACACAGACACAGACTCTTACCACCACGAGACACACAGACACAGACACAGACTCTTAGCTCCCCGAGACACACACACACAGACACAGACTCTTACCTCCCCGAGACACACAGACACAGACTCTTAGCTCCCCGAGACACACACACACACAGACACAGACTCTTAGCTCCCAGAGACACACACACACACACACACACACACACACACACACACACACACACAGACTCTTACCTCCCCGAGACACAGACACAGACTCTTACCTCCCCGAGACACAGATTCTTACCTCCCCGAGACACACACACTGAGACACACACACACACACAGACACAGACTCTTACCACCCCGAGACACAGACACTCACACAGACTCTAACCTCCCCGATACACACACAGACTCTTAGCTCCCCGAGACACACACACAAACACAGACTCTTACCTCCCCGAGACACACACACTCAGACACACACACACAGACACTCTTACCATTCCGAGGCACAGCCACTCACACACAGACTCTAACCTCCCCGAGACACACACAGACTCTTAGCTCCCTGAGACACACACACACACTCACAGACTCTTACCTCCCCGAGACACACACACACACTCACAGACTCTTACCTCCCCGAGACACACACACAGACACAGACTCTTACCTCCCCGAGACACACACACTCACACACACAGACACACACACACAGACAGATTCTTACCTCCCCGAGACACAGACACTCACACACAGACTCTAACCTCCCCGAGACACACACACAGACACAAACTCTTAGCTCCCCGAGACACACACACACAGACACAGACTCTTACCTCCCCGAGACACCCACACACAGACACAGACTTTTAGCTCCCCGAGACACACACACATACAGACACATACTCTTACCTCCCCGAGACACACACACACAGACACAGACTCTAAGCTCCCCGAGACACACACACACACAGAGTCTTACCTCCCCGAGACACACACACACAGACACAGACTCTTACCTCTCCGAGACACACAGACACAGACTCTTAGCTCCCCGAGACACACACACACACACACACACACATAGACTCTTACCTCCCCGAGACACAGATTCTTACCTCCCCGAGACACACACACTGACACACACACACACACACACACACACACACACACACACACACACACACACACACACACACAGACTCTTACCACCCCTCGACACAGACACTCACACAGACTCTAACCTCCCCGATACCCACACAGACTCTTAGCTCCCCGAGACACACACACACACTCACAGACTCTTACCTCCCCGAGACACACACTCACACACACACACACAGACACTCTTACCATTCCGAGGCACAGCCACTCACACACAGACTCTAACCTCCCCGAGACACACACAGACTCTTAGCTCCCTGAGACACACACACACACTCACAGACTCTTACCTCCCCGAGACACAGACACACACTCACAGACTCTTAACTCCCCGAGACACACACACAGACACAGACTCTTACCTCCCCGAGACACACACACTCACACACACAGACACACACACACAGACAGATTCTTACCTCCCCGAGACACAGACACTCACACACAGACTCTAACCTCCCTGAGACACACACACAGACACAGACTCTTAGCTCCCCGAGACACACACACACAGACACAGACTCTTACCTCAATGAGACACCCACACACAGACACAGACTTTTAGCTCCCCGAGACACACACATACAGACACAGACTCTTACCTCCCCGAGACACACACACACACAGACACAGACTCTTACCTCCCCAAGACACAGACTCTAAGCTCCCCGAGACACACACACACAGACTCTTACCTCCCCGAGACACACACACACAGACACAGACTCTTACCTCTCCGAGACACACAGACACAGACTCTTAGCTCCCCGAGGCACACACACACACAGACACAGACTCTTACCTCCCCAAGACACAGACTCTTACCTCCCCGAGACACACACACACACAGACTCTTACCTCCCCGAGACACACAGACACAGACACAGACTCTTAGCTCCCCGAGACACACAGACACAGACTCTTACCTCCCCGAGACACACAGACACAGACACAGACACTTAGCTCCCCGAGACACACACACACACACACACAGACCTTTAGCTCCCCGAGACACACACACACAGAGACACAGACTCTTACCTCCCCGAGACACACAGACACAGACACAGACTCTTAGCTCCCCGAGACACACACACACAGACACACACTCTTACCTCCCCGAGACACACACACACAGGCACAGACTCTTACCTCCCCGAGACACACACACACAGACACAGACTCTTACCTCTACGAGACACACAGACACAGAGTCTTAGCTCCCCGAGACACACACACACAGACACAGACTCTTACCTCCCCGAGACACACAGACACAGACTCTTAGCTCCCCGAGACACACACACACAGACACAGATTCTTACCTCCCCGAGACACACAGACACAGACTCTTAGCTCCCCGAGACACAGACTCTTACCTCCCCAAGACACACACACACAGGCACAGACTCTGAGCTCCCCGAGACACACAGACACAGACTCTTAGCTCCCCGAGACACACACACACAGGCACAGGCTCTTAGCTGCCCGATACACACACACACACACACAGACTCTTACCTCCCCGAGACACAGATTCTTACGTCCCCGAGACACACACACTGACACACACACACACACACACACACACACACACAGACTCTTACCACTTCGAGACACAGACACTCACACAGACTCTAACCTCCCCGATACACACACAGACTCTTAGCTCCCCGAGACACACACACACACTCACAGACTCTTACCTCCCCGAGACACACACACAGACACAGACTCTTACCTCCCCGAGACACACACACTCACACACACACACACAGACACTCTTACCATTCCGAGGCACAGCCACTCACACACAGACTCTAACCTCCCCGAGACACACATAGACTCTTAGCTCCCTGAAACACACACACACACTCACAGACTCTTACCTCCCCGAGACACACACACACACTCACAGACTCTTACCTCCCCGAGACACACACACAGACACAGACTCTTACCTCCCCGAGACACACACACTCACACACACAGACAGATTCTTACCTCCCCGAGACACAGACACTCACACACAGACCCTAACCTCCCCGAGACACACAAACAGACACAGACTCTTAGCTCCCCGAGACACCCACACACAGACACAGACTTTTAGCTCCCCGAGACACACACACATACAGACACAGACTCTTACCTCCCCGAGACACACACACACAGACACAGACTCTAAGCTCCCCGAGACACACACACACAGACTCTTACCTCCCCGAGACACACACACACAGACACAGACTCTTACCTCTCCGAGACACACACAGACTCTTAGCTCCCCGAGACACACACACACACACACACAGACTCTTACCTCCCCGAGACACAGATTCTTACCTCCCCGAGACACACACACTGACACACACACACACACACACACACACACACACACACACACAGACACACACACACACACAGACTCTTACCACCCCTCGACACAGACACTCACACAGACTCTAACCTCCCCGATACACACACAGACTCTTAGCTCCCCGAGACACACACACACACTCACAGACTCTTACCGCCCCGAGACACACACTCACACACACACACACAGACACTCTTACCATTCCGAGGCACAGCCACTCACACACAGACTCTAACCTCCCCGAGACACACACAGACTCTTAGCTCCCTGAGACACACACACACACTCACAGACTCTTACCTCCCCGAGACACACACACACACTCACAGACTCTTAACTCTCCGAGACACACACACAGACACAGACTCTTACCTCCCCGAGACACACACACTCACACACACAGACACACACACACAGACAGATTCTTACCTCCCCGAGACACAGACACTCACACACAGACTCTAACCTCCCTGAGACACACACACAGACACAGACTCTTAGCTCCCCGAGACACACACACACAGACACAGACTCTTACCTCAACGAGACACCCACACACAGACACAGACTTTTAGCTCCCCGAGACACACACACAAACAGACACAGACTCTTACCTCCCCGAGACACACACACACAGACACAGACTCTAAACTCCCGGAGACACACACACACAGACTCTTACCTCCCCGAGACACACAGACACAGACTCTTAGCTCCCCGAGACACACACACACACAGACACAGACTCTTACCTCCCCAAGACACAGACTCTAAGCTCCCCGAGACACACACACACAGACTCTTACCTCCCCGAGACACACACACACAGACACAGACTCTTACCTCTCCGAGACACACAGACACAGACTCTTAGCTCCCCGAGGCACACACACACACAGACACAGACTCTTACCTCCCCAAGACACAGACTCTTACCTCCCCGAGACACACACACACACAGACTCTTACCTCCCCGAGACACACACACACACACACACACAGAGACTCTTACCACCCCGAGACACAGACACTCACACACAGACTGTAACCTCCCTGAGACACACACACAGACACAGACTCTTACCACCCCGAGACACACAGACACAGACACTTAGCTCCCCGAGACACACACACACAGACAAAGACTCTTACCTCCCCGAGACACACAGACACAGACTCTTACCTCCCCGAGACACACACACACAGACACAGACTCTAAGCTCCCCGAGACACACACACACAGACTCTTACCTCCCCGAGACACACACACACAGACACAGACTCTTACCTCTCCGAGACACACACACTGACACACACACACACACACACACACACACACACACACACACACACACACACACACACACAGACTCTTACCACCCCTCGACACAGACACTCACACAGACTCTAACCTCCCCGATACCCACACAGACTCTTAGCTCCCCGAGACACACACACACACTCACAGACTCTTACCTCCCCGAGACACACACTCACACACACACACACAGACACTCTTACCATTCCGAGGCACAGCCACTCACACACAGACTCTAACCTCCCCGAGACACACACAGACTCTTAGCTCCCTGAGACACACACACACACTCACAGACTCTTACCTCCCCGAGACACAGACACACACTCACAGACTCTTAACTCCCCGAGACACACACACAGACACAGACTCTTACCTCCCCGAGACACACACACTCACACACACAGACACACACACACAGACAGATTCTTACCTCCCCGAGACACAGACACTCACACACAGACTCTAACCTCCCTGAGACACACACACAGACACAGACTCTTAGCTCCCCGAGACACACACACACAGACACAGACTCTTACCTCAATGAGACACCCACACACAGACACAGACTTTTAGCTCCCCGAGACACACACATACAGACACAGACTCTTACCTCCCCGAGACACACACACACACAGACACAGACTCTTACCTCCCCAAGACACAGACTCTAAGCTCCCCGAGACACACACACACAGACTCTTACCTCCCCGAGACACACACACACAGACACAGACTCTTACCTCTCCGAGACACACAGACACAGACTCTTAGCTCCCCGAGGCACACACACACACAGACACAGACTCTTACCTCCCCAAGACACAGACTCTTACCTCCCCGAGACACACACACACACAGACTCTTACCTCCCCGAGACACACAGACACAGACACAGACTCTTAGCTCCCCGAGACACACAGACACAGACTCTTACCTCCCCGAGACACACAGACACAGACACAGACACTTAGCTCCCCGAGACACACACACACACACACACAGACCTTTAGCTCCCCGAGACACACACACACAGAGACACAGACTCTTACCTCCCCGAGACACACAGACACAGACACAGACTCTTAGCTCCCCGAGACACACACACACAGACACACACTCTTACCTCCCCGAGACACACACACACAGGCACAGACTCTTACCTCCCCGAGACACACACACACAGACACAGACTCTTACCTCTACGAGACACACAGACACAGAGTCTTAGCTCCCCGAGACACACACACACAGACACAGACTCTTACCTCCCCGAGACACACAGACACAGACTCTTAGCTCCCCGAGACACACACACACAGACACAGATTCTTACCTCCCCGAGACACACAGACACAGACTCTTAGCTCCCCGAGACACAGACTCTTACCTCCCCAAGACACACACACACAGGCACAGACTCTGAGCTCCCCGAGACACACAGACACAGACTCTTAGCTCCCCGAGACACACACACACAGGCACAGGCTCTTAGCTGCCCGATACACACACACACACACACAGACTCTTACCTCCCCGAGACACAGATTCTTACGTCCCCGAGACACACACACTGACACACACACACACACACACACACACACACACAGACTCTTACCACTTCGAGACACAGACACTCACACAGACTCTAACCTCCCCGATACACACACAGACTCTTAGCTCCCCGAGACACACACACACACTCACAGACTCTTACCTCCCCGAGACACACACACAGACACAGACTCTTACCTCCCCGAGACACACACACTCACACACACACACACAGACACTCTTACCATTCCGAGGCACAGCCACTCACACACAGACTCTAACCTCCCCGAGACACACATAGACTCTTAGCTCCCTGAAACACACACACACACTCACAGACTCTTACCTCCCCGAGACACACACACACACTCACAGACTCTTACCTCCCCGAGACACACACACAGACACAGACTCTTACCTCCCCGAGACACACACACTCACACACACAGACAGATTCTTACCTCCCCGAGACACAGACACTCACACACAGACCCTAACCTCCCCGAGACACACAAACAGACACAGACTCTTAGCTCCCCGAGACACCCACACACAGACACAGACTTTTAGCTCCCCGAGACACACACACATACAGACACAGACTCTTACCTCCCCGAGACACACACACACAGACACAGACTCTAAGCTCCCCGAGACACACACACACAGACTCTTACCTCCCCGAGACACACACACACAGACACAGACTCTTACCTCTCCGAGACACACACAGACTCTTAGCTCCCCGAGACACACACACACACACACACAGACTCTTACCTCCCCGAGACACAGATTCTTACCTCCCCGAGACACACACACTGACACACACACACACACACACACACACACACACACACACACAGACACACACACACACACAGACTCTTACCACCCCTCGACACAGACACTCACACAGACTCTAACCTCCCCGATACACACACAGACTCTTAGCTCCCCGAGACACACACACACACTCACAGACTCTTACCGCCCCGAGACACACACTCACACACACACACACAGACACTCTTACCATTCCGAGGCACAGCCACTCACACACAGACTCTAACCTCCCCGAGACACACACAGACTCTTAGCTCCCTGAGACACACACACACACTCACAGACTCTTACCTCCCCGAGACACACACACACACTCACAGACTCTTAACTCTCCGAGACACACACACAGACACAGACTCTTACCTCCCCGAGACACACACACTCACACACACAGACACACACACACAGACAGATTCTTACCTCCCCGAGACACAGACACTCACACACAGACTCTAACCTCCCTGAGACACACACACAGACACAGACTCTTAGCTCCCCGAGACACACACACACAGACACAGACTCTTACCTCAACGAGACACCCACACACAGACACAGACTTTTAGCTCCCCGAGACACACACACAAACAGACACAGACTCTTACCTCCCCGAGACACACACACACAGACACAGACTCTAAACTCCCGGAGACACACACACACAGACTCTTACCTCCCCGAGACACACAGACACAGACTCTTAGCTCCCCGAGACACACACACACACAGACACAGACTCTTACCTCCCCAAGACACAGACTCTAAGCTCCCCGAGACACACACACACAGACTCTTACCTCCCCGAGACACACACACACAGACACAGACTCTTACCTCTCCGAGACACACAGACACAGACTCTTAGCTCCCCGAGGCACACACACACACAGACACAGACTCTTACCTCCCCAAGACACAGACTCTTACCTCCCCGAGACACACACACACACAGACTCTTACCTCCCCGAGACACACACACACACACACACACAGAGACTCTTACCACCCCGAGACACAGACACTCACACACAGACTGTAACCTCCCTGAGACACACACACAGACACAGACTCTTACCACCCCGAGACACACAGACACAGACACTTAGCTCCCCGAGACACACACACACAGACAAAGACTCTTACCTCCCCGAGACACACAGACACAGACTCTTACCTCCCCGAGACACACACACACAGACACAGACTCTAAGCTCCCCGAGACACACACACACAGACTCTTACCTCCCCGAGACACACACACACAGACACAGACTCTTACCTCTCCGAGACACACACACTGACACACACACACACACACACACACACACACACACACACACACACACACACACACACACACACACACAGACTCTTACCACCCCTCGACACAGACACTCACACAGACTCTAACCTCCCCGATACCCACACAGACTCTTAGCTCCCCGAGACACACACACACACTCACAGACTCTTACCTCCCCGAGACACACACTCACACACACACACACAGACACTCTTACCATTCCGAGGCACAGCCACTCACACACAGACTCTAACCTCCCCGAGACACACACAGACTCTTAGCTCCCTGAGACACACACACACACTCACAGACTCTTACCTCCCCGAGACACAGACACACACTCACAGACTCTTAACTCCCCGAGACACACACACAGACACAGACTCTTACCTCCCCGAGACACACACACTCACACACACAGACACACACACACAGACAGATTCTTACCTCCCCGAGACACAGACACTCACACACAGACTCTAACCTCCCTGAGACACACACACAGACACAGACTCTTAGCTCCCCGAGACACACACACACAGACACAGACTCTTACCTCAATGAGACACCCACACACAGACACAGACTTTTAGCTCCCCGAGACACACACATACAGACACAGACTCTTACCTCCCCGAGACACACACACACACAGACACAGACTCTTACCTCCCCAAGACACAGACTCTAAGCTCCCCGAGACACACACACACAGACTCTTACCTCCCCGAGACACACACACACAGACACAGACTCTTACCTCTCCGAGACACACAGACACAGACTCTTAGCTCCCCGAGGCACACACACACACAGACACAGACTCTTACCTCCCCAAGACACAGACTCTTACCTCCCCGAGACACACACACACACAGAGACTCTTACCACCCCGAGACACAGACACTCACACACAGACTGTAACCTCCCTGAGACACACACACAGACACAGACTCTTACCACCCCGAGACACACAGACACAGACACTTAGCTCCCCGAGACACACACACACAGACAAAGACTCTTACCTCCCCGAGACACACAGACACAGACTCTTAGCTTCCCGAGACACACACACACAGACAAAGACTCTTACCTCCCCGAGACACACAGACACAGACTCTTAGCTACCCGAGACACACACACACAGTCACAGACTCTTACCTCCCCGAGACACACAGACACAGACACAGACTCTTAGCTCCCCGAGACACAAACACACACACACAGACACAGACTCTTACCTCCCCGAGACACACACACAGGCACAGACTCTTACCTCCCCGAGACACACACACACAGGCACAGACTCTTACCTCCCCGAGACACACAGACACAGACTCTTAGCTCCCCGAGACACACACACACAGACACAGAGTATTACCTCCCCGAGACACACAGACACAGACACAGACTCTTAGCTCCCTGAGACACACAGACACAGACACAGACTCTTACCTCCCCGAGACACACAGACACAGACACAGACACTTAGCTCCCCGAGACACACACACACACACACACACAGACCTTTAGCTCCCCGAGACACACACACACACACACACACAGACTCTTACCTCCCCGAGACACACAGACACAGACACAGACTCTTAGTTCCCCGAGACACACACACACAGACACAGGCTCTTACCTCTCCGAGCCACACAGACACAGACTCTTAGCTCCCCGAGGCACACACACACACAGACACAGACTCTTACCTCCCCAAGACACAGACTCTTACCTCCCCGAGACACACACACACACAGACTCTTACCTCCCCGAGACACACACACACACACACACACACAGACAGACTCTTACCACCCCGAGACACAGACACTCACACACAGACTGTAACCTCCCCGAGACACACACACAGACACAGACTCTTACCACCCCGAGACACACACACTCACACACACACACAGACAGACTCTTACCACCCCGAGACACAGACACTCACACACAGACTCTAACCTCCCCGAGACACACACACAGACACAGACTCTTAGCTCCCCGAGACACACAGACACAGACACTTAGCTCCCCGAGACACACACACACAGACAAAGACTCTTACCTCCCCGAGACACACAGACACAGACTCTTAGCTTCCCGAGACACACACACACAGACAAAGACTCTTACCTCCCCGAGACACACAGACACAGATCCTTAGCTTCCCGAGACACACACACACAGTCACAGACTCTTACCTCCCCGAGACACACAGACACAGACACAGACTCTTAGCTCCCCGAGACACACACACACAGACACAGACTCTTACCTCCCCGAGACACACAGACACAGACTCTTAGCTCCCCGAGACACACACACACAGACACAGACTATTACCTCCCCGAGACACACAGACACAGACACAGACTCTTAGCTCCCCGAGACACACAGACACAGACACAGACTCTTACCTCCCCGAGACACACAGACACAGACACAGACACTTAGCTCCCCGAGACACACACACACACACACACACACACACACACACACACACACACACACAGAGCTTTAGCTCCCCGAGACACACACACACAGAGACACAGACTCTTACCTCCCCGAGACACACAGACACAGACACAGACTCTTAGCTCCCCGAGACAGACACAAACAGGCACAGACTCTTACCTCCCCGAGACACACACACACAGGCACAGACTCTTACCTCCCCGAGACACACACACACACAAACACAGACTCTTACCTCTCCGAGACACACAGACACAGACTCTTAGCTCCCTGAGACACACACACACAGACACAGATTCTTACCTCCCCGAGACACACAGACACAGACTCTTAGCTCCCCGAGACACAGACTCTTACCTCCCCAAGACACACACACACAGGCACAGACTCTTAGCTCCCCGAGACACACAGACACAGACTCTTAGCTCCCCGAGACACACACACACAGGTACAGGCTCTTAGCTGTCCGATACACACACATATAGACACAGACTCTTACCTCCCTGAGACACACAGACACAGACTCTTAGCTCCCCGAGAGACACAGACACAGACTCTTAGCTCCCCGAGACACACACACACAGACACAGACTCTTACCTCCCCGAGACACACAGACACAGACACAGACTCTTACCTCCCCGAGACACACAGACACAGACTCTTAGCTCCCCGAGACAGACACACACAGACACAGACTCTTACCTCCCCGAGACACACAGACACAGGCACAGACTCTTAGGTCCCCGAGACACACACACACAGACACAGACTCTTACCTCCACGAGACACACAGACACAGACTCTTAGCTCCCCGAGACACACACACACAGACACAGACTCTTAGCTCACAGAGACACACACACACACACACACACACACACACACAGACTCTTACCTCCCCGAGACACACACACACACACACACAGACTCTTACTTCCCCGAGACACAGATTCTTACCTCCCCGATACACACACACTGACACACACACACACACAAACACACACACAGACTCTTACCACCCCGAGACACAGACACTCACACACAGACTCTAACCTCCCCGATACACACACAGACTCTTAGCTCCCCGAGACACACACACACACTCACAGACTCTTACCTCCCCGAGACACACACACAGACACAGACTCTTACCTCCCCGAGACACACACACTCACACACACACACACACACACAGACACTCTTCCCATTCCAAGGCACAGCCACTCACACACAGACTCTAACCTCCCCGAGACACACACAGACTCTTAGCTCCCTGAGACACACACACACACTCACACACTCTTACCTCCCCGAGACACAGACACACACTCACAGACTCTTACCTCCCCGAGACACACACACAGACACAGACTCTTACCTCCCCGAGACACACACACTCACACACACAGACAGATTCATACCTCCCCGAGACACAGACACTCACACACAGACTCTAACCTCCCCGAGACACACACACAGACACAGACTCTTAGCTCCCCGAGACACACACACACAGACACAGACTCTTACCTCCCCGAGACACACACACACAGACACAGACTCTTAGCTCCCCGAGACACACACACACAGACACAGACTCTTACCTCCCCGAGACACACAGACACAGACTCTTAGCTCCACGAGACACAGACTCTTACCTCCCCAAGACACACACACACAGGCACAGACTCTTAGCTCACAGAGACACACACACACACACACACACACACACACACAGACTCTTACCTCCCCGAGACACACACACACACACACACAGACTCTTACTTCCCCGAGACACAGATTCTTACCTCCCCGATACACACACACTGACACACACACACACACAAACACACACACAGACTCTTACCACCCCGAGACACAGACACTCACACACAGACTCTAACCTCCCCGATACACACACAGACTCTTAGCTCCCCGAGACACACACACACACTCACAGACTCTTACCTCCCCGAGACACACACACAGACACAGACTCTTACCTCCCCGAGACACACACACTCACACACACACACACACACACAGACACTCTTCCCATTCCAAGGCACAGCCACTCACACACAGACTCTAACCTCCCCGAGACACACACAGACTCTTAGCTCCCTGAGACACACACACACACTCACACACTCTTACCTCCCCGAGACACAGACACACACTCACAGACTCTTACCTCCCCGAGACACACACACAGACACAGACTCTTACCTCCCCGAGACACACACACTCACACACACAGACAGATTCATACCTCCCCGAGACACAGACACTCACACACAGACTCTAACCTCCCCGAGACACACACACAGACACAGACTCTTAGCTCCCCGAGACACACACACACAGACACAGACTCTTACCTCCCCGAGACACACACACACAGACACAGACTCTTAGCTCCCCGAGACACACACACACAGACACAGACTCTTACCTCCCCGAGACACACAGACACAGACTCTTAGCTCCACGAGACACAGACTCTTACCTCCCCAAGACACACACACACAGGCACAGACTCTTAGCTCCCCGAGAGACACAGACACAGACTCTTAGCTCCCCGAGACACACACACACACTCACAGACTCTTACCTCCCCGAGACACACACTCACACACACACACACAGACACTCTTACCATTCCGAGGCACAGCCACTCACACACAGACTCTAACCTCCCCGAGACACACACAGACTCTTAGCTCCCTGAGACACACACACACACTCACAGACTCTTACCTCCCCGAGACACAGACACACACTCACAGACTCTTACTCCCCGAGACACACACACAGACACAGACTCTTACCTCCCCGAGACACACACACTCACACACACAGACACACACACACAGACAGATTCTTACCTCCCCGAGACACAGACACTCACACACAGACTCTAACCTCCCTGAGACTCACACACAGACACAGACTCTTAGCTCCCCGAGACACACACACACAGACACAGACTCTTACCTCAACGAGACACCCACACACAGACACAGACTTTTAGCTCCCCGAGACACACACATACAGACACAGACTCTTACCTCCCCGAGACACACACACACACAGACACAGACTCTTACCTCCCCAAGACACAGACTCTAAGCTCCCCGAGACACACACACACAGACTCTTACCTCCCCGAGACACACACACACACAGACACAGACTCTTACCTCTCCGAGACACACAGACACAGACTCTTAGCTCCCCGAGGCACACACACACACAGACACAGACTCTTACCTCCCCAAGACACAGACTCTTACCTCCCCGAGACACACACACACACAGACTCTTAGCTCCCCGAGGCACACACACACACAGACACAGACTCTTACCTCCCCAAGACACAGACTCTAACCTCCCCGAGACACACACACAGACACAGACTCTTAGCTCCCCGAGACACACACACACAGACACAGACTCTTACCTCCCCGAGACACACACACACAGACACAGACTCTTAGCTCCCCGAGACACACACACACAGACACAGACTCTTACCTCCCCGAGACACACAGACACAGACTCTTAGCTCCACGAGACACAGACTCTTACCTCCCCAAGACACACACACACAGGCACAGACTCTTAGCTCCCCGAGAGACACAGACACAGACTCTTAGCTCCCCGAGACACACACACACAGACACAGACTCTTACCTCCCCGAGACACACAGACACAGACACAGACTCTTACCTCCCCGAGACACACAGACACAGACTCTTAGCTCCCCGAGACACACACACACAGACACAGACTCTTACCTCCCCGAGACACACAGACACAGACTCTTAGCTCCCTGAGACACACACACAGAGACACAGACTCTTACCTCCCGAGACACACAGACACAGACACAGACTCTTACCTCCCCGAGACACACACACACAGACAAAGACTCTTAGCTCCCCGAGACACACACACACAGACACAGACTCTTACCTCCCCGAGACACACAGACACAGACACAGACTCTTACCTCCCCGAGACACACAGACACAGACACAGACTCTTAGCTCCCCGAGACACACACACACAGACACAGACTCTTACCTCCCCGAGACACACAGACACAGACTCTTAGCTCCCCGAGACACACACAGACACAGACACAGACTCTTACCACCCCGAGACACAGACACTCACACAGACTCTAACCTCCCCGATACACACACAGACTCTTAGCTCCCCGAGACACACACACAAACACAGACTCTTACCTCCCCGAGACACACACACTCAGACACACACACACAGACACTCTTACCATTCCGAGGCACAGCCACTCACACACAGACTCTAACCTCCCCGAGACACACACAGACTCTTAGCTCCCTGAGACACACACACACACTCACAGACTCTTACCTCCCCGAGACACACACACACACTCACAGACTCTTACCTCCCCGAGACACACACACAGACACAGACTCTTACCTCCCCGAGACACACACAACACACAGACACACACACACAGACAGATTCTTACCTCCCCGAGACACAGACACTCACACACAGACTCTAACCTCCCCGAGACACACACACAGACACAAACTCTTAGCTCCACGAGACACACACACACAGACACAGACTCTTACCTCCCCGAGACACCCACACACAGACACAGACTTTTAGCTCCCCGAGACACACACACATACAGACACATACTCTTACCTCCCCGAGACACACACACACAGACACAGACTCTAAGCTCCCCGAGACACACACACACACAGAGTCTTACCTCCCCGAGACACACACACACAGACACAGACTCTTACCTCTCCGAGACACACAGACACAGACTCTTAGCTCCCCGAGACACACACACACACACACACACATAGACTCTTACCTCCCCGAGACACAGATTCTTACCTCCCCGAGACACACACACTGACACACACACACACACACACACACACACACACACACACACACACACACACACACACAGACTCTTACCACCCCGAGACACAGACACTCACACAGACTCTAACCTCCCCGATACACACACACACACTCACAGACTCTTACCACCCCGAGACACACACACAGACACAGACTCTTACCTCCCGAGACACACACACTCACACACACACACACACAGACACTCTTACCATTCCGAGGCACAGCCACTCACACACAGACTCTAACCTCCCCGAGACACACACAGACTCTTAGCTCCCTGAGACACACACACACACTCACAGACCCTTACCTCCCCGAGACACACACACACACTCACAGACTCTTACCTCCCCGAGACACACACACAGACACAGACTCTTACCTCCCCGAGACACACATACTCACACACACAGACACACACACACAGAGAGATTCTTACCTCCCCGAGACACAGACACTCACACACAGGCTCTAACCTCCCCGAGACACACACACAGACACAGACTCTTAGCTCCCCGAGACACACACACACAGACACAGACTCTTACCTCCCCGAGACAGCCACACACAGACACAGACTTTTAGCTCCCCGAGACACACACACATACAGACACAGACTCTTACCTCCCCGAGCCACACACACACAGACACAGACTCTAAACTCCCCGAGACACACACACACACAGAGTCTTACCTCCACGAGACACACACACACAGACACAGACTCTTACCTCTCCGAGACACACAGACACAGACTCTTAGCTCCCCGAGACACACACAGACACAGACACAGACTCTTACCTCCCCAAGACACAGACTCTAAGCTCCCCGAGACACACACACACAGACACAGACTCTAAGCTCCCCGAGACACACACACACAGACTCTTACCTCCCCGAGACACACACACACAGACACAGACTCTTACCTCTCCGAGACACACAGACACAGACTCTTAGCTCCCCGAGGCACACACACAGACAGACACAGACTCTTACCTCCCCAAGACACAGACTCTTACCTCCCCGAGACACACACACACACACACACACACACACACACACACACACACACACACAGACAGACTCTTACCACCCCGAGACACAGACACTCACACACTGTAACCTCCCCGAGACACACAGACAGACACAGACTCTTACCACCCCGAGACACACACACTCACACACACACACAGACAGACTCTTACCACCCCGAGACACAGACACTCACACACAGACTCTAACCTCCCCGAGACACACACACAGACACAGACTCTTACCTCCCCGAGACACACAGACACAGACTCTTAGTTTCCCGAGACACACACACACAGACAAAGACTCTTACCTCCCCGAGACACACAGACACAGACTCTTAGCTTCCCGAGACACACACACACAGTCACAGACTCTTACCTCCCTGAGACACACAGACACAGACACAGACTCTTAGCTCCCCGAGACACAAACACACACACACAGACACAGACTCTTACCTCCCCGAGACACACACACACACACACAGGCACAGACTCTTACCTCCCCGAGACACACACACACAGGCACAGACTCTTACCTCCCCGAGACACACAGACACAGACTCTTAGCTCCCCGAGACACACACACACAGACACAGACTATTACCTCCCCGAGACACACAGACACAGACACAGACTCTTAGCTCCCCGAGACACACAGACACAGACACAGACTCTTACCTCCCCGAGACACACAGACACAGACACAGACACTTAGCTCCCCGAGACACACACACACACACACACACAGACCTTTAGCTCCCCGAGACACACACACACAGAGACACAGACTCTTACCTCCCCGAGACACACAGACACAGACACAGACTCTTAGCTCCCCGAGACACACACACACAGACACACACTCTTACCTCCCCGAGACACACACACACAGGCACAGACTCTTACCTCCCCGAGACACACACACACAGACACAGACTCTTACCTCTACGAGACACACAGACACAGACTCTTAGCTCCCCGAGACACACACACACAGACACAGACTCTTACCTCCCCGAGACACACAGACACAGACTCTTAGCTCCCCGAGACACACACACACAGACACAGATTCTTACCTCCCCGAGACACACAGACACAGACTCTTAGCTCCCCGAGACACAGACTCTTACCTCCCCAAGACACACACACACAGGCACAGACTCTGAGCTCCCCGAGACACACAGACACAGACTCTTAGCTCCCCGAGACACACACACACAGGCACAGGCTCTTAGCTGCCCGATACACACACACACACACACAGACTCTTACCTCCCCGAGACACAGATTCTTACGTCCCCGAGACACACACACTGACACACACACACACACACACACAGACACACACACAGACTCTTACCACTTCGAGACACAGACACTCACACAGACTCTAACCTCCCCGATACACACACAGACTCTTAGCTCCCCGAGACACACACACACACTCACAGACTCTTACCTCCCCGAGACACACACACAGACACAGACTCTTACCTCCCCGAGACACACACACTCACACACACACACACAGACACTCTTACCATTCCGAGGCACAGCCACTCACACACAGACTCTAACCTCCCCGAGACACACATAGACTCTTAGCTCCCTGAAACACACACACACACTCACAGACTCTTACCTCCCCGAGACACACACACACACTCACAGACTCTTACCTCCCCGAGACACACACACAGACACAGACTCTTACCTCCCCGAGACACACACACTCACACACACAGACAGATTCTTACCTCCCCGAGACACAGACACTCAATCACAGACCCTAACCTCCCCGAGACACACAAACAGACACAGACTCTTAGCTCCCCGAGACACCCACACACAGACACAGACTTTTAGCTCCCCGAGACACACACACATACAGACACAGACTCTTACCTCCCCGAGACACACACACACAGACACAGACTCTAAGCTCCCCGAGACACACACACACAGACTCTTACCTCCCCGAGACACACACACACAGACACAGACTCTTACCTCTCCGAGACACACACAGACTCTTAGCTCCCCGAGACACACACACACACACACACACACACACACACACACAGACTCTTACCTCCCCGAGACACAGATTCTTACCTCCCTGAGACACACACACTGACACACACACACACACACACACACACACACACACACACACACACACACACACAGACTCTTACCACCCCTCGACACAGACACTCACACAGACTCTAACCTCCCCGATACACACACAGACTCTTAGCTCCCCGAGACACACACACACACTCACAGACTCTTACCGCCCCGAGACACACACTCACACACACACACACAGACACTCTTACCATTCCGAGGCACAGCCACTCACACACAGACTCTAACCTCCCCGAGACACACACAGACTCTTAGCTCCCTGAGACACACACACACACTCACAGACTCTTACCTCCCCGAGACACACACACACACTCACAGACTCTTAACTCCCCGAGACACACACACAGACACAGACTCTTACCTCCCCGAGACACATACACTCACACACACAGACAGATTCTTACCTCCCCGAGACACAGACACTCACACACAGACTCTAACCTCCCTGAGACACACACACAGACACAGACTCTTAGCTCCCCGAGACACACACACACAGACACAGACTCTTACCTCAACGAGACACCCACACACAGACACAGACTTTTAGCTCCCCGAGACACACACACATACAGACACAGACTCTTACCTCCCCGAGACACACACACACAGACACAGACTCTGAACTCCCCGAGACACACACACACAGACTCTTACCTCCCCGAGACACACAGACACAGACTCTTAGCTCCCCGAGACACACACACACACAGACACAGACTCTTACCTCCCCAAGACACAGACTCTAAGCTCCCCGAGACACACACACACAGACTCTTAGCTCCCCGAGGCACACACACACACAGACACAGACTCTTACCTGCCCAAGACACAGACTCTTACCTCCCCGAGACACACACACACACAGACTCTTACCTCCCCGAGACACACACACACACACACACACACAGAGACTCTTACCACCCCGAGACACAGACACTCACACACAGACTGTAACCTCCCTGAGACACACACACAGACACAGACTCTTACCACCCCGAGACACACAGACACAGACACTTAGCTCCCGAGACACACACACACAGACAAAGACTCTTACCTCCCCGAGACACACAGACACAGACTCTTACCTCCCCGAGACACACACACACAGACACAGACTCTTAGCTCCCCGAGACACACACACACAGACACAGACTCTTACCTCCCGAGACACACAGACACAGACTCTTAGCTCCCCGAGACACACACAGACACAGACACAGACTCTTACCACCCCGAGACACAGACACTCACACAGACTCTAACCTCCCCGATACACACACAGACTCTTAGCTCCCCGAGATACACACACAAACACAGACTCTTACCTCCCCGAGACACACACACTCAGACACACACACACAGACACTCTTACCATTCCGAGGCACAGCCACTCACACACAGACTGTAACCTCCCCGAGACACACACAGACTCTTAGCTCCCTGAGACACACACACACACTCACAGACTCTTACCTCCCCGAGACACACACACACACTCACAGACTCTTACCTCCCCGAGACACACACACAGACACAGACTCTTACCTCCCCGAGACACACACACTCACACACACAGACACACACACACAGACAGATTCTTACCTCCCCGAGACACAGACACTCACACACAGACTCTAACCTCCCGAGACACACACACAGACACAAACTCTTAGCTCCCCGAGACACACACACACAGACACAGACTCTTACCTCCCCGAGACACCCACACACAGACACAGACTTTTAGCTCCCCGAGACACACACACATACAGACACATACTCTTACCTCCCGAGACACACACACACAGACACAGACTCTAAGCTCCCCGAGACACACACACACACAGAGTCTTACCTCCCCGAGACACACACACACAGACACAGACTCTTACCTCTCCGAGACACACAGACACAGACTCTTAGCTCCCCGAGACACACACACACACACACACACATAGACTCTTACCTCCCCGAGACACAGATTCTTACCTCCCCGAGACACACACACTGACACACACACACACACACACACACACACACACACACACACACACACACAGACTCTTACCACCCCGAGACACAGACACTCACACAGACTCTAACCTCCCCGATACACACACACACACTCACAGACTCTTACCTCCCCGAGACACACACACAGACACAGACTCTTACCTCCCGAGACACACACACTCACACACACACACACACAGACACTCTTACCATTCCGAGGCACAGCCACTCACACACAGACTCTAACCTCCCCGAGACACACACAGACTCTTAAGCTCCCTGAGACACACACACACACTCACAGACCCTTACCTCCCCGAGACACACACACACACTCACAGACTCTTACCTCCCTGAGACACACACACAGACACAGACTCTTACCTCCCCGAGACACACATACTCACACACACAGACACACACACACAGACAGATTCTTACCTCCCCGAGACACAGACACTCACACACAGGCTCTAACCTCCCCGAGACACACACACAGACACAGACTCTTAGCTCCCCGAGACACACACACACAGACACAGACTCTTACCTCCCCGAGACAGCCACACACAGACACAGACTTTTAGCTCCCCGAGACACACACACATACAGACACAGACTCTTACCTCCCCGAGCCACACACACACAGACACAGACTCTAAACTCCCCGAGACACACACACACACAGAGTCTTACCTCCACGAGACACACACACACAGACACAGACTCTTACCTCTCCGAGACACACAGACACAGACTCTTAGCTCCCCGAGACACACACACACACAGACACAGACTCTTACCTCCCCAAGACACAGACTCTAAGCTCCCCGAGACACACACACACAGACACAGACTCTAAGCTCCCCGAGACACACACACACAGACTCTTACCTCCCCGAGACACACACACACAGACACAGACTCTTACCTCTCCGAGACACACAGACACAGACTCTTAGCTCCCCGAAGCACACACACAGACAGACACAGACTCTTACCTCCCCAAGACACAGACTCTTACCTCCCCGAGACACACACACACACACACACACACACACACACAGACAGACTCTTACCACCCCGAGACACAGACACTCACACACTGTAACCTCCCCGAGACACACAGACAGACACAGACTCTTACCACCCCGAGACACACACACTCACACACACACACAGACAGACTCTTACCACCCCGAGACACAGACACTCACACACAGACTCTAACCTCCCCGAGACACACACACAGACACAGACTCTTACCTCCCCGAGACACACAGACACAGACTCTTAGTTTCCCGAGACACACACACACAGACAAAGACTCTTACCTCCTCGAGACACACAGACACAGACTCTTAGCTTCCCGAGACACACACACACAGTCACAGACTCTTACCTCCCTGAGACACACAGACACAGACACAGACTCTTAGTTCCCCGAGACACAAACACACACACACAGACACAGACTCTTACCTCCCCGAGACACACACACACACACACAGGCACAGACTCTTACCTCCCCGAGGCACACACACACAGGCACAGACTCTTACCTCCCCGAGACACACAGACACAGACTCTTAGCTCCCCGAGACACACACACACAGACACAGACTATTACCTCCCCGAGACACACAGACACAGACACAGACTCTTAGCTCCCCGAGACACACAGACACAGACACAGACTCTTACCTCCCCGAGACACACAGACACAGACACAGACACTTAGCTCCCCGAGACACACACACACACACACACACACACACAGACCTTTAGCTCCCCGAGACACACACACACAGAGACACAGACTCTTACCTCCCCGAGACACACAGACACAGACACAGACTCTTAGCTCCCCGAGACACACACACACAGACACACACTCTTACCTCCCCGAGACACACACACACAGGCACAGACTCTTACCTCCCCGAGACACACACACACAGACACAGACTCTTACCTCTACGAGACACACAGACACAGACTCTTAGCTCCCCGAGACACACACACACAGACACAGACTCTTACCTCCCCGAGACACACAGACACAGACTCTTAGCTCCCCGAGACACACACACACAGACACAGATTCTTACCTCCCCGAGACACACAGACAGAGACTCTTAGCTCCCCGAGACACAGACTCTTACCTCCCAAGACACACACACACAGGCACAGACTCTGAGCTCCCCGAGACACACAGACACAGACTCTTAGCTCCCCGAGACACACACACACAGGCACAGGCTCTTAGCTGCCCGATACACACACACACACACACACAGACTCTTACCTCCCCGAGACACAGATTCTTACGTCCCCGAGACACACACACTGACACACACACACACACACACACACACACACACAGACTCTTACCACTTCGAGACACAGACACTCACACAGACTCTAACCTCCCCGATACACACACAGACTCTTAGCTCCCCGAGACACACACACACACTCACAGACTCTTACCTCCCCGAGACACACACACAGACACAGACTCTTACCTCCCCGAGACACACACACTCACACACACACACACAGACACTCTTACCATTCCGAGGCACAGCCACTCACACACAGACTCTAACCTCCCCGAGACACACATAGACTCTTAGCTCCCTGAAACACACACACACACTCACAGACTCTTACCTCCCCGAGACACACACACACACTCACAGACTCTTACCTCCCCGAGACACACACACAGACACAGACTCTTACCTCCCCGAGACACACACACTCACACACACAGACAGATTCTTACCTCCCCGAGACACAGACACTCACACACAGACCCTAACCTCCCCGAGACACACAAACAGACACAGACTCTTAGCTCCCCGAGACACCCACACACAGACACAGACTTTTAGCTCCCCGAGACACACACACATACAGACACAGACTCTTACCTCCCCGAGACACACACACACAGACACAGACTCTAAGCTCCCCGAGACACACACACACAGACTCTTACCTCCCCGAGACACACACACACAGACACAGACTCTTACCTCTCCGAGACACACACAGACTCTTAGCTCCCCGAGACACACACACACACACACACACACACAGACTCTTACCTCCCCGAGACACAGATTCTTACCTCCCCGAGACACACACACTGACACACACACACACACACACACACACACACACACACACACAGACTCTTACCACCCCTCGACACAGACACTCACACAGACTCTAACCTCCCCGATACACACACAGACTCTTAGCTCCCCGAGACACACACACACACTCACAGACTCTTACCGCCCCGAGACACACACTCACACACACACACACAGACACTCTTACCATTCCGAGGCACAGCCACTCACACACAGACTCTAACCTCCCCGAGACACACACAGACTCTTAGCTCCCTGAGACACACACACACACACTCACAGACTCTTACCTCCCCGAGACACACACACACACTCACAGACTCTTAACTCCCCGAGACACACACACAGACACAGACTCTTACCTCCCCGAGACACACACACTCACACACACAGACACACACACACAGACAGATTCTTACCTCCCCGAGACACAGACACTCACACACAGACTCTAACCTCCCTGAGACACACACACAGACACAGACTCTTAGCTCCCCGAGACACACACACACAGACACAGACTCTTACCTCAACGAGACACCCACACACAGACACAGACTTTTAGCTCCCCGAGACACACACACATACAGACACAGACTCTTACCTCCCCGAGACACACACACACAGACACAGACTCTAAACTCCCCGAGACACACACACACAGACTCTTACCTCCCCGAGACACACAGACACAGACTCTTAGCTCCCCGAGACACACACACACACAGACACAGACTCTTACCTCCCCAAGACACAGACTCTAAGCTCCCCGAGACACACACACACAGACTCTTACCTCCCCGAGACACACACACACAGACACAGACTCTTACCTCTCCGAGAGACACAGACACAGACTCTTAGCTCCCCGAGGCACACACACACACAGACACAGACTCTTACCTCCCCAAGACACAGACTCTTACCTCCCCGAGACACACACACACACAGACTCTTACCTCCCCGAGACACACACACACAGAGACTCTTACCACCCCGAGACACAGACACTCACACACAGACTGTAACCTCCCTGAGACACACACACAGACACAGACTCTTACCTCCCCGAGACACACAGACACAGACTCTTAGCTCCCCGAGACACACACACACAGACACAGACTCTTACCTCCCCGAGACACACACACACAGGCACAGACGCTTAGCTCCCCGAGACACACAGACACAGACTCTTACCTCCCCGAGACACACACACACAGGCACAGACTCTTAGCTCCCCGAGACACACAGACACAGACTCTTAGCGCCCCGAGACACACAGACACAGACTCTTAGCGCCCCGAGACACACACACAGAGACAAAGACTTTTACCTCCCAGAGACACACAGACACAGACTCTTAGCTCCCCGAGACACACAGACACAGATTCTTAGCGCCCCGAGACACACAGACACAGACTCTTCGCGCCCCGAGACACACACACACAGGCACAGACGCTTAGCTCCCCGAGACACACAGACACAGACTCTTACCTCCCCGAGACACACACACACAGGCAGAGACTGTTAGCTCCCCGAGACACACACACACAGAGTCTTACCTCCGCGAGACACACAGACACAGACTCTTAGCTCCCCGAGACACACAGACACAGACTCTTAGCGCCCCGAGACACACACACAGAGACACAGACTCTTACCTCCCAGAGACACACAGACACAGACTCTTAGCTCCCCGAGACACACACACACAGACACAGACTCTTACCTCCCCGAGACACATAGACACAGACTCTTAGCTGCCCGAGACACACACACACACAGACTCTTACCTCCCTCAGACACACACACACACACACACACACACACACACACACACACAGACTCTTACCTCCCCGAGACACACACACACACAGACTCTTATCTCCCCGAGACACACACTCTTACCTCCCCGAGACACACACACACAGAGACTCTTAACACCGCGAGACACAGAAACTCACACACAGACTCTAACCTCCCTGAGACACACACAGACTCTTAGCTCCCCGAGACACACACATGCACTCACAGACTCTTACCTCCCCGAGACACACACACACACAGTCTCTTACCTCCCCGAGACACACACACTCACACACACACACACACACACACACACACAGACACTTACCACCGCGAGACACAGACACTCACACACAGACTCTAACCTCCCCGAGACACACACACACAGACACAGACTTTTAGCTCCCCGAGACACACACACATACAGACACAGACTCTTACCTCCCCGAGACACACACACACAGGCACAGACTCTAAGCTCCCCGAGACACACACACACAGACTCTGACCTCCCCGAGACACACACACACAGACACAGACTTTTAGCTCCCCGAGACACACACACATACAGACACATACTCTTACCTCCCCGAGACACACACACACAGGCACAGACTCTAAGCTCCCCGAGACACACACACACAGACATAGACTCTTAGCTCCCCGAGACACACACACACAGACACAGACGCTTACCTCCCCAAGACACACACACACAGTCACAGACTCTAACCTCCCCGAGACACACAGACACAGACACAGACTCTTAGCTCCCCGAGACACACACACACACAGACACAGACTCTTACCTCCCCGAGACACACAGACACAGACTCTTAGCTCCCCGAGACACACAGACACAGACACAGACTCTTACCTCCCCGAGACACACAGACACAGACTCTTAGCTGCCCGAGACACACAGACACAGACTCTGAGCTCCCCGAGACACACACACACAGATACAGACTCTTAGCTCCCCGAGACACACACACACACAGACAGACTCTTACCTCCCCGAGACACAAGACTCTTAGCTCCCCGAGACACAGACTCGTACCTCCCCGAGACACACACACACAGGCAGAGGCTCTAAGCTCCCCGAGACACACACACACAGGCACAGGCTCTTAGCTCCCCGAGACACAGAGAGAGAGACACAGACTCTAACCTCCCCGAGACACACAGACACAGACTCTTAGCTCTCCGAGACACACAGACACAGACTCTTAGCTCCCTGAGACACACACACACAGACACAGACTCTTACCTCCCCCGAGACACACAGACACAGACTCTTAGCTCCCCGAGACACCCACACACACAGACACAGACTCTTACCTCCCTGAGACACACACACACACACACACAGACTCTTACCTCCCGAGACACACACACACACAGACTCTTACCTCCCCGAGACACAGACTCTTACCTCCCCGAGACAGACAGACAGACAGACAGACAGACACACACACACACACACACACACACACACACACACACACACACACACACAGAGACAGACTCTTACCACCACGAGACAGAGACACTCACACACAGACTCTAACCTCCCCGAGACACACACAGACTCTTAGCTCCCCGAGACACACACAAACACTCACAGACACTTACCTCCCCGGGACACACACACACACACACACAGACTCTTACCTCCCCGAGACACACACACTCACACACACACAGACACACAGACACTTACCACCACGAGACACAGACAGTCACACACAGACTCTAACCTCCCGAGACACACACACACAGAGACTTTAGCTCCCCGAGACACACAGAGACACAGACCCTTACCTCTCCGACACACACACACACAGTCACAGACTCTAACCTCCCCGAGACACACAAGACACAGACACAGACTCTTAGCTCCCCGAGACACACACACACACAGACACAGACTCTTACCTCCCCGAGACACACAGACACAGACTCTTAGCTCCCCGAGACACACACACACAGACACAGACTCTTACCTCCCCGAGACACACAGACACAGACTCTTAGCTCCCCGAGACACACACACACAGACACAGACTCTTACCTCCCCGAGACACACACACACAGGCACAGACGCTTAGCTCCCCGAGACACACAGACACAGACTCTTACCTCCCCGAGACACACACACACAGGCACAGACTGTTAGCTCCCCGAGACACACACACACAGACTCTTACCTCCGCGAGACACACAAACACAGACTCTTAGCTCCCCGAGACACACAGGCACAGACTCTTAGCGCCCCGAGACACACAGACACAGACTCTTAGCGCCCCGAGACACACACACAGAGACACAGACTCTTACCTCCCAGAGACACACAGACACAGACTCTTAGCTCCCCGAGACACATAGACACAGACTCTTAGCTGCCCGAGACACACACACACACAGACACAGACTCTTACCTCCCTCAGACACACACACACACACACACACACACACAGACTCTTACCTCCCCGAGACACACACACACACAGACTCTAACCTCCCCGATACACACACAGACTCTTAGCTCCCCGAGACACACACACACACTCACAGACTCTTACCGCCCCGAGACACACACTCACACACACACACACACAGACACTCTTACCATTCCGAGGCACAGCCACTCACACACAGACTCTAACCTCCCCGAGACACACACAGACTCTTAGCTCCCTGAGACACACACACACACACTCACAGACTCTTACCTCCCCGAGACACACACACACACTCACAGACTCTTAACTCCCCGAGACACACACACAGACACAGACTCTTACCTCCCCGAGACACACACACTCACACACACAGACACACACACACAGACAGATTCTTACCTCCCCGAGACACAGACACTCACACACAGACTCTAACCTCCCTGAGACACACACACAGACACAGACTCTTAGCTCCCCGAGACACACACACACAGACACAGACTCTTACCTCAACGAGACACCCACACACAGACACAGACTTTTAGCTCCCCGAGACACACACACATACAGACACAGACTCTTACCTCCCCGAGACACACACACACAGACACAGACTCTAAACTCCCCGAGACACACACACACAGACTCTTACCTCCCCGAGACACACAGACACAGACTCTTAGCTCCCCGAGACACACACACACACAGACACAGACTCTTACCTCCCCAAGACACAGACTCTAAGCTCCCCGAGACACACACACACAGACTCTTACCTCCCCGAGACACACACACACAGACACAGACTCTTACCTCTCCGAGAGACACAGACACAGACTCTTAGCTCCCCGAGGCACACACACACACAGACACAGACTCTTACCTCCCCAAGACACAGACTCTTACCTCCCCGAGACACACACACACACAGACTCTTACCTCCCCGAGACACACACACAGAGACTCTTACCACCCCGAGACACAGACACTCACACACAGACTGTAACCTCCCTGAGACACACACACAGACACAGACTCTTACCTCCCCGAGACACACAGACACAGACTCTTAGCTCCCCGAGACACACACACACAGACACAGACTCTTACCTCCCCGAGACACACACACACAGGCACAGACGCTTAGCTCCCCGAGACACACAGACACAGACTCTTACCTCCCCGAGACACACACACACAGGCACAGACTCTTAGCTCCCCGAGACACACAGACACAGACTCTTAGCGCCCCGAGACACACAGACACAGACTCTTAGCGCCCCGAGACACACACACAGAGACAAAGACTTTTACCTCCCAGAGACACACAGACACAGACTCTTAGCTCCCCGAGACACACAGACACAGATTCTTAGCGCCCCGAGACACACAGACACAGACTCTTCGCGCCCCGAGACACACACACACAGGCACAGACGCTTAGCTCCCCGAGACACACAGACACAGACTCTTACCTCCCCGAGACACACACACACAGGCAGAGACTGTTAGCTCCCCGAGACACACACACACAGAGTCTTACCTCCGCGAGACACACAGACACAGACTCTTAGCTCCCCGAGACACACAGACACAGACTCTTAGCGCCCCGAGACACACACACAGAGACACAGACTCTTACCTCCCAGAGACACACAGACACAGACTCTTAGCTCCCCGAGACACACACACACAGACACAGACTCTTACCTCCCCGAGACACATAGACACAGACTCTTAGCTGCCCGAGACACCACACACACACAGACTCTTACCTCCCTCAGACACACACACACACACACACACACACACACACACACACACACACAGACTCTTACCTCCCCGAGACACACACACACACAGACTCTTATCTCCCCGAGACACACACTCTTACCTCCCCGAGACACACACACACAGAGACTCTTAACACCGCGAGACACAGAAACTCACACACAGACTCTAACCTCCCTGAGACACACACAGACTCTTAGCTCCCCGAGACACACACATGCACTCACAGACTCTTACCTCCCCGAGACACACACACACACAGTCTCTTACCTCCCCGAGACACACACACTCACACACACACACACACACACACACACACACACACACACACAGACACTTACCACCGCGAGACACAGACACTCACACACAGACTCTAACCTCCCCGAGACACACACACACAGACACAGACTTTTAGCTCCCCGAGACACACACACATACAGACACAGACTCTTACCTCCCCGAGACACACACACACAGGCACAGACTCTAAGCTCCCCGAGACACACACACACAGACTCTGACCTCCCCGAGACACACACACACAGACACAGACTTTTAGCTCCCCGAGACACACACACATACAGACACATACTCTTACCTCCCCGAGACACACACACACAGGCACAGACTCTAAGCTCCCCGAGACACACACACACAGACATAGACTCTTAGCTCCCCGAGACACACACACACAGACACAGACGCTTACCTCCCCAAGACACACACACACAGTCACAGACTCTAACCTCCCCGAGACACACAGACACAGACACAGACTCTTAGCTCCCCGAGACACACACACACACAGACACAGACTCTTACCTCCCCGAGACACACAGACACAGACTCTTAGCTCCCCGAGACACACAGACACAGACACAGACTCTTACCTCCCCGAGACACACAGACACAGACTCTTAGCTGCCCGAGACACACAGACACAGACTCTGAGCTCCCCGAGACACACACACACAGATACAGACTCTTAGCTCCCCGAGACACACACACACACAGACAGACTCTTACCTCCCCGAGACACACAGACACAGACTCTTAGCTCCCCGAGACACAGACTCGTACCTCCCCGAGACACACACACACAGGCAGAGGCTCTAAGCCTCCCCGAGACACACACACACAGGCACAGGCTCTTAGCTCCCCGAGACACAGAGAGAGAGACACAGACTCTAACCTCCCCGAGACACACAGACACAGACTCTTAGCTCTCCGAGACACACAGACACAGACTCTTAGCTCCCTGAGACACACACACACAGACACAGACTCTTACCTCCCCGAGACACACAGACACAGACTCTTAGCTCCCCGAGACACCCACACACACAGACACAGACTCTTACCTCCCTGAGACACACACACACACACACACAGACTCTTACCTCCCCGAGACACACACACACACACAGACTCTTACCTCCCCGAGACACAGACTCTTACCTCCCCGAGACAGACAGACAGACAGACAGACACACACACACACACACACACACACCACACACACACACACACACACACACACACAGAGACAGACTCTTACCACCACGAGACAGAGACACTCACACACAGACTCTAACCTCCCCGAGACACACACAGACTCTTAGCTCCCCGAGACACACACAAACACTCACAGACACTTACCTCCCCGGGACACACACACACACACACACAGACTCTTACCTCCCCGAGACACACACACTCACACACACACAGACACACAGACACTTACCACCACGAGACACAGACAGTCACACACAGACTCTAACCTCCCCGAGACACACACACACAGAGACTTTAGCTCCCCGAGACACACAGAGACACAGACCCTTACCTCTCCGACACACACACACACAGTCACAGACTCTAACCTCCCCGAGACACACAGACACAGACACAGACTCTTAGCTCCCCGAGACACACACACACACAGACACAGACTCTTACCTCCCCGAGACACACAGACACAGACTCTTAGCTCCCCGAGACACACACACACAGACACAGGACTCTTACCTCCCCGAGACACACAGACACAGACTCTTAGCTCCCCGAGACACACACACACAGACACAGACTCTTACCTCCCCGAGACACACACACACCAGGCACAGACGCTTAGCTCCCCGAGACACACAGACACAGACTCTTACCTCCCCGAGACACACACACACAGGCACAGACTGTTAGCTCCCCGAGACACACACACACAGACTCTTACCTCCGCGAGGACACACAAACACAGACTCTTAGCTCCCCGAGACACACAGGCACAGACTCTTAGCGCCCCGAGACACACAGACACAGACTCTTAGCGCCCCGAGACACACACACAGAGACACAGACTCTTACCTCCAGAGACACACAGACACAGACTCTTAGCTCCCCGAGACACATAGACACAGACTCTTAGCTGCCCGAGACACACACACACACAGACACAGACTCTTACCTCCCTCAGACACACACACACACACACACACACACACAGACTCTTACCTCCCCGAGACACACACACACACAGACTCTTACCTCCCCGAGACACACACACACAGACAGAGACTCTTACCACCGCGAGACACAGAAACTCACACACAGACTCTAACCTCCCCGAGACACACACAGACTCTTAGCTCCCCGAGACACACACATGCACTCACAGACTCTTACCTCCCCGAGACACACACACACACATCCTCTTACCTCCCCGAGACACAGACACTCACACACACACACACACACACACACACACACAGACACTTACCACCGCGAGACACAGACACTCACACACAGACTCTAACCTCACCGAGACACACACACACAGACACAGACTTTTAGCTCCCCGAGACACACACACATACAGACACAGACTCTTACCTCCCCGAGACACACACCCACAGGCACAGACTCTAAGCTCCCCGAGACACACACACACACAGACTCTGACCTCCCCAAGACACACACAACACACAGACACAGACTTTTAGCTCCCCGAGACACACACACACAGACACAGACGCTTACCTCCCCAAGACACACACACACAGTCACGGACTCTAACCTCCCCGAGACACACAGACACAGACACAGACTCTTAGCTCCCCGAGACACACACAGACACAGACACAGACTCTTACCTCCCCGAGACACACAGACACAGACTCTTAGCTCCCCGAGACACACACACACAGACACAGACTCTTACCTCCCCGAGACACACAGACACAGACTGTTAGCTCCCCGAGACACACACACAGAGGCACAGACGCTTAGCTCCCCGAGACACACAGACACAGACTCTTAGCTCCCCGAGACACACACACACAGGCACAGACTCTTAGCTCCCCGAGACACACACACATGGACACAGACTCTTACCTCCGCGAGACACACAGACACAGACTCTTACCTCCCCGAGACACACACACACAGGCACAGACTGTTAGCTCCCCGAGACACACACACAGAGACTCTTAACTCCGCGAGACACAAAAACACAGACTCTTAACTCCCCGAGACACACAGACACAGACTCTTAGCGCCCTGAGACACACAGACACAGACTCTTAGCGCCCCGAGACACACACACAGAGACACAGACTCTTACCTCCCAGAGACACACAGACACACAGTCTCTTACCTCCCCGAGACACACACACTCACACACACACACACACACACACACACACACACACACAGACACTTACCACCGCGAGACACAGACACTCACACACAGACTCTAACCTCACCGAGACACACACACACAGACACAGACTTTTAGCTCCCCGAGACACACACACATACAGACACAGACTCTTACCTCCCCGAGACACACACACACAGGCACAGACTCTAAGCTCCCCGAGACACACACACACAGACTCTGACCTCCCGAGACACACACACACAGACACAGACTTTTAGTTCCCCGAGACACACACACATACAGACACATACTCTTACCTCCCCGAGACACACACACACAGGCACAGACTCTAAGCTCCCCGAGACACACACACACAGACATAGACTCTTAGCTCCCCGAGACACACACACACAGACACAGACGCTTACCTCCCCAAGACACACACACACAGTCACAGACTCTAACCTCCCCGAGACACACAGACACAGACACAGACTCTTAGCTCCCCGAGACACACACACACACAGACACAGACTCTTACCTCCCCGAGACACACAGACACAGACTCTTAGCTCCCCGAGACACACACACACAGACACAGACTCTTACCTCCCCCGAGACACACAGACACAGACTCTTAGCTGCCCGAGACACACAGACACAGACTCTGAGCTCCCCGAGACACACACACACAGATACAGACTCTTAGCTCCCCGAGACACACACACACACAGACAGACTCTTACCTCCCCGAGACACACAGACACAGACTCTTAGCTCCCCGAGACACAGACTCGTACCTCCCCGAGACACACACACACAGGCATAAGGCTCTAAGCTCCCCGAGACACACACACACAGGCACAGGCTCTTAGCTCCCCGAGACACAGAGAGAGAGACACAGACTCTAACCTCCCGAGACACACAGACACAGACTCTTAGCTCTCCGAGACACACAGACACAGACTCTTAGCTCCCTGAGACACACACACACAGACACAGACTCTTACCTCCCGAGACACACAGACACAGACTCTTAGCTCCCTGAGACACACACACACAGACACAGACTCTTACCTCCCCGAGACACACAGACACAGACTCTTAGCTCCCCGAGACACCCACACACACAGACACAGACTCTTACCTCCCTGAGACACACACACACACACACACAGACTCTTACCTCCCCGAGACTCACACACACACAGACTCTTACCTCCCCGAGACACAGACTCTTACCTCCCCGAGACAGACAGACAGACAGACAGACACACACACCACACACACACACACACACACACACACACACACACACACAGACAGACTCTTACCACCACGAGACAGAGACACTCACACACAGACTCTAACCTCCCCGAGACACACACAGACTCTTAGCTCCCCGAGACACACACAAACACTCACAGACACTTACCTCCCCGGGACACACACACACACACACACAGACTCTTACCTCCCCGAGACACACACACTCACACACACACAGACACACAGACACTTACCACCACGAGACACAGACAGTCACACACAGACTCTAACCTCCCCGAGACACACACACACAGAGACTTTAGCTCCCCGAGACACACAGAGACACAGACCCTTACCTCTCCGACACACACACACACAGTCACAGACTCTAACTCCCCGAGACACACAGACACAGACACAGACTCTTAGCTCCCCGAGACACACACACACACAGACACAGACTCTTACCTCCCCGAGACACACAGACACAGACTCTTAGCTCCCCGAGACACACACACACAGACACAGACTCTTACCTCCCAGAGACACACAGACCACAGACTCTTAGCTCCCCGAGACACACACACACAGACACAGACTCTTACCTCCCCGAGACACACACACACAGGCACAGACGCTTAGCTCCCCGAGACACACAGACACAGACTCTTACCTCCCCGAGACACACACACACAGGCACAGACTGTTAGCTCCCCGAGACACACACACACAGACTCTTACCTCCCTCAGACCACACACACACACACACACACACACACAGACTCTTACCTCCCCGAGACACACACACACACAGACTCTTATCTCCCCGAGACACACACTCTTACCTCCCCGAGACACACACACACAGAGACTCTTAACACCGCGAGACACAGAAACTCACACACAGACTCTAACCTCCCTGAGACACACACAGACTCTTAGCTCCCCGAGACACACACATGCACTCACAAGATTCTTACCTCCCCGAGACACACACACACACAGTCCTCTTACCTCCCCGAGACACACACACTCACACACACACACACACACACACACACACACACACACACACAGACACTTACCACCGCGAGACACAGACACTCACACACAGACTCTAACCTCACCGAGACACACACACACAGATACAGACTTTTAGCTCCCCGAGACACACACACATACAGACACAGACTCTTACCTCCCCGAGACACACACACACAGGCACAGACTCTAAGCTCCCCCGAGACACACACACACAGACTCTGACCTCCCCGAGACACACACACACAGACACAGACTTTTAGCTCCCCGAGACACACACACATACAGACACATACTCTTACCTCCCCGAGACACACACACACAGACATAGACTCTTAGCTCCCCGAGACACACACACACAGACACAGACGCTTACCTCCCCAAGACACACACACACAGGTCACAGACTCTAACCTCCCCGAGACACACAGACACAGACACAGACTCTTAGCTCCCGAGACACACACACACACAGACACAGACTCTTACCTCCCCGAGACACACAGAGACAGACTCTTAGCTCCCCGAGACACACACACACAGACACAGACTCTTACCTCCCCGAGACACACAGACACAGACTCTTAGCTCCCCGAGACACCCACACACACAGACACAGACTCTTACCTCCCTGAGACACACACACACACACACAGACTCTTACCTCCCCGAGACACACACACACAAACACAGACTCTTACCTCCCCGAGACACACACACACACAGACTCTTACCTCCCCGAGACACAGACTCTTACCTCCCCGAGACAGAACAGACAGACAGACACACACACACACTACACACACACACACACACACACACACACACACAGAGACAGACTCTTACCACCACGAGACACAGACACTCACACACAGACTCTAACCTCCCCGAGACACACACAGACTCTTAGCTCCCCGAGACACAACACAAACACTCACAGACACTTACCTCCCCGGGACACACACACACACACACAGACTCTTACCTCCCCGAGACACACACACTCACACACACACACACACACACACACAGACACACAGACACTTACCACCACGAGACACAGACAGTCACACACAGACTCTAACCTCCCCGAGACACACACATACAGAGACTTTAGCTCCCCGAGACACACAGAGACACAGACCCTTACCTCTCCGACACACACACACACAGTCACAGACTCTAACCTTCCCGAGACACACAGACACAGACACAGACTCTTAGCTCCCCGAGACACACACACACACAGACCCAGACTCTTACCTCCCCGAGACACACAGACACAGACTCTTAGCTCCCCGAGACACACACACACAGACACAGACTCTTACCTCCCCGAGACACACAGACACAGACTCTTAGCTCCCCGAGACACACACACACAGACACAGACTCTTACCTCCCCGAGACACACACACACAGGCACAGACGCTTAGCTCCCCCGAGACACACAGACACAGACTCTTACCTCCCCGAGACACACACACACAGGCACAGACTGTTAGCTCCCGAGACACACACACAGAGACTCTTAACTCCGCGAGACACAAAAACACAGACTCTTAACTCCCCGAGACACACAGACACAGACTCTTAGCGCCCTGAGACACACAGACACAGACTCTTAGCGCCCCGAGACACACACACAGAGACACAGACTCTTACCTCCCAGAGACACACAGACACAGACTCTTAGCTCCCCGAGACACACAGACACAGATTCTTAGCGCCCCGAGACACACAGACACAGACTCTTAGCGCCCCGAGACACAGACTCTTACCTCCCCGAGACAGACAGACAGACACACACACACACACACACACACACACACACACACACACACAGAGACAGACTCTTACCACCACGAGACACAGACACTCACACACAGACTCTAACCTCCCCGAGACACACACAGACTCTTAGCTCCCCGAGACACAACACAAACACTCACAGACACTTACCTCCCCGGGACTCACACACACACACACAGACTCTTACCTCCCCGAGACACACACACTCACACACACACACACACACACACACAGACACACAGACACTTACCACCACGAGACACAGACAGTCACACACAGACTCTAACCTCCCCGAGACACACACATACAGAGACTTTAGCTCCCCGAGACACACAGAGACACAGACCCTTACCTCTCCGACACACACACACACAGTCACAGACTCTAACCTTCCCGAGACACACAGACACAGACACAGACTCTTAGCTCCCCGAGACACACACACACACAGACACAGACTCTTACCTCCCCGAGACACACAGACACAGACTCTTAGCTCCCCGAGACACACACACACAGACACAGACTCTTACCTCCCCGAGACACACAGACACAGACTCTTAGCTCCCCGAGACACACACACACAGACACAGACTCTTACCTCCCCGAGACACACACACACAGGCACAGACGCTTAGCTCCCCGAGACACACAGACACAGACTCTTACCTCCCCGAGACACACACACACAGGCACAGACAGTTAGCTGCCCGAGACACACACACAGAGACTCTTAACTCCGCGAGACACAAAAACACAGACTCTTAACTCCCCGAGACACACAGACACAGACTCTTAGCGCCCTGAGACACACAGACACAGACTCTTAGCGCCCCGAGACACACACACAGAGACACAGACTCTTACCTCCCAGAGACACACAGACACAGACTCTTAGCTCCCCGAGACACACAGACACAGATTCTTAGCGCCCCGAGACACACAGACACAGACTCTTAGCGCCCCGAGACACACACACACAGGCACAGACGCTTAGCTCCCCGAGACACACAGACACAGACTCTTACCTCCCCGAGACACACACACACAGGCAGAGACTGTTAGCTCCCCGAGACACACACACACAGACTCTTACCTCCGCGAGACACACAGACACAGACTCTTAGCTCCCCGAGACACACAGACACAGACTCTTAGCGCCCCCAGACACACACACAGAGACACAGACTCTTACCTCCCAGAGACACACAGACACAGACTCTTAGCTCCCCGAGACACACACACACAGAAACAGACTCTTACCTCCCCGAGACACACACACACAGGCACAGACGCTTAGCTCCCCGAGACACACAGACACAGACTCTTACCTCCCCGAGACACACACACACAGGCACAGACTGTTAGCTCCCCGAGACACACACACAGAGACTCTTAACTCCGCGAGACACACAAACACAGACTCTTACCTCCCCGAGACACACACACTCACACACACACACACACACACACAGACACACAGACACTTACCACCACGAGACACAGACAGTCACACACAGACTCTAACCTCCCCGAGACACACACATACAGAGACTTTAGCTCCCCGAGACACACAGAGACACAGACCCTTACCTCTCCGACACACACACACACAGTCACAGACTCTAACCTTCCCGAGACACACAGACACAGACACAGACTCTTAGCTCCCCGAGACACACACACACACAGACACAGACTCTTACCTCCCCGAGACACACAGACACAGACTCTTAGCTCCCCGAGACACACACACACAGACACAGACTCTTACCTCCCCGAGACACACAGACACAGACTCTTAGCTCCCGAGACACACACACACAGACACAGACTCTTACCTCCCCGAGACACACACACACAGGCACAGACGCTTAGCTCCCCGAGACACACAGACACAGACTCTTACCTCCCCGAGACACACACACACAGGCACAGACTGTTAGCTCCCCGAGACACACACACAGAGACTCTTAACTCCGCGAGACACAAAGACACAGACTCTTAACTCCCCGAGACACACAGACACAGACTCTTAGCGCCCTGAGACACACAGACACAGACTCTTAGCGCCCCGAGACACACACACAGAGACACAGACTCTTACCTCCCAGAGACACACAGACACAGACTCTTAGCTCCCCGAGACACACAGACACAGATTCTTAGCGCCCCGAGACACACAGACACAGACTCTTAGCGCCCCGAGACACACACACACAGGCACAGACGCTTAGCTC